>NW_027643718.1:115000-190000 GCF_032717465.1 Coenobita brevimanus | reverse complement strand
ACAAATATAAACGGACTTCGTAATCATCATCATCATCATAATCACCACCACCACAATCAACTCTAATTCACTGTTTGCCATTACCTTGAGTGGGGTGTGCAGAATCACGAAACAGAAAGGAAAGAATATTAAATTTATAGAACCAATCATCCGTGCCGTGTAATATGTCACCCATACATTTCCTCACCATTCAAGTGTTCTCTTTTTTTTTATGACATTGTTACTGATATTTTTTGTGATCACTTTTGACGTCGCCACAGTGATAGCAGTATAATCGAAGAACTGCACATCCTAGGTATTTTTGATATTATTTCTTTCTCTTTATAACTGCAAGGAACTTAACATTATTTATACTATACGCTGATCTACGTTTCTTGGCTGTTACCCACACATCAGAAAGTCCAACAGCAGAGGGATAATGTCAACGGATAGCCACACAGCTTAGTATATTTCACTGACCTGGTCTGAAACTTCTCTCTATCGTGATTGCTGTGTTGTAAGTGGAGATTGAGGGTACAGAGGAATGCTAGTCACGAAGAGGTGCTGTTTAAAAGGATGTAGAGCCATAGCAGTTTTTCCGTTACTGAGCTGCCTGAACGAAGCTGTAAAGGGAAGAAAATCTGGGTCAGCTTAAGGTGAAAGAACAATAGCATGCTCATCACAGCCTTTGAATATTCACCCTTTCAGCTCCAGAACATACCTTCCTTCCCTGCAAACATTTAACTGTCGCAGGTAAGCTATCTTTTTGTAGGACGAGTAAGAGTCATTGGAAGCATCTGTACTTTCCTGTTCTTATCCATACTGCAAAAACTAACCCAACTTACAACACAGAGCTGATGGTAAGAGTCTGTGAATCTACCAGAAGACGTGTTGCGCTTTCTACCTACCTTGGGAGAAAAGCTTTCAGATAAAAACGTAAAGCTTGCCATACGACAGTGACAGACAATGGGACAGATATACCAAGGCGGAAGAGTGTAATTATAACCACAAGCATTTACCCTCAATTTAAATGAGCTTCTCTTGCAGTAAAATTCATCTTGGGTGAAACACACACACACACACACACACACACACACACACACACACACACACACGCACGCACGTAGCCAGTCTAGCATTCACACAGCCACATGTCCACACACCCAGCCCCTCCACCCCCACACACACACAGCCAAGTCGCCACGAAGTTTCCAAAGTCACATGCAGTGGAATATGACACAGAAGACCCTGGTTGTGTTATGATTTTTAACCAAAAGAATCCTAATCATATTTTTCTTTCTAAATCTTAATATCTCAAGATTCTATTTAACCTACGAAAGATCTGTGGCAGTGAAGGTTAACTAAGATATTAATCCTTTCGAAGGGGTGACGAGCTGCCAGTAACAGGAGCAGCCAACAGAGAGCTATGTGGCATTTCTTTACTGCAGTGTGTCACCATATCCTGCCCCACACCACCACACATCCCCGCCAGTCCCTCTCTACTCACCAGTCTTCGAAACGACCTAACATTATCTTTCCAAAGCCACGAAGTGTAGATGTTGATACAAATAAACGTGAAATACAGTTATGTCTGAGTTTCTCTCCTAACCTGAGCATGACATCAAATAAATAACTGGTATCTTGTGTAATTACCCTTTTGAAATGTTAACAGGCTTAAATATTAGCCGTAAATAACAAGCATAATTAAGTAAGCATTCTGTGAAAATGCTCTGAGTACATAATGGGTTAATTAAGGACGCCAGAATTTAAGAACAAACCAAAGAAAAGCCAGCGAACTCAGGCATGACCAAAAGCACCCCACATGGCCTCCCTAGCATTGGAGTACTGGATATGTTGGTACTCCACTATCTGTGTTAGTCATGGAGGCTCAGTAGTACCCTTAAGACAAACTACTATATGAAAATCTGGTTGGAAAACTTTGAAAGCTTAGACGTGCAGAGATACCAAGAGCTGAGATAATGCTCAAAATGTCGTTTATTGAATTAAAAGGAACTGCTCACATGGCGTAACTCTACCGGACATTAACCTGAAGATTCCATACTATTCGTCAATGAAGGCTGCATTGCTGATCTCTCAAACTACTACTACTACTACTACTACGACTACTATTAACAGTAAACTCCCAGCCCAAAAGTAGTCAAGATGGAGAGTTCCCAGCCCCTACATCACTTCAAAATCTCTCCACCTAAAATCTCGTGGCCAGTGACATGCAAGATTTTCGCATAATAATCTGTACGTAGAACGAATAACATGCTAGTTTATGGAATACAGGAGTCTGCCACAACTCTCCATTTGGGGAAAAGAATGGTTAAAGGAAAAAACGTAGACAGAGGCGAGTGGGAGAAGGCTGTGGTATTGGACTGTTGGGGGTACTGTTGATATTTTCTCTGCCTTTTTTTCTCATATACAGAGTGAAACTAAAGCTTTATTAATCCTCAGATACGCACATCATTGTTAACTGACGTGATCTGGTACGAGTATGGCTGAAAACAAAATATGTAATCAGAAAAGCGACCAGAAGAAAAAAAAAAATCGTTGTTTCTGCAACTAGTGGATGTTATTACAGTCAACCGAGAGAGCCCGATGAAGCTATGTGTTTGGCCAGGTTTATATATCTATCTATCAGTCTGTCTACCTGACCGCCTGCCTCTCTGCCTTTTCTGCCTCCCTGCCTGCCAGCCTGTCTGTTAGCAAGATATAAGGAAAAGTCAGCAGATTATCTTATTTCTTTATTTAGATTTTGAGTTTACCATTCTAAACAAACCCTTACGAACTCGGGAACGTTGTCGCTGGAATCCAAGTAGGAAGAGTCAGCGGACAGTGACTAATTGTTCGCAGTTACCCATCCATTTTACTGCTTTCTCTGAACAGGAAGCCCACCCCGACTTAATCTGTTGCGTCACAAAAGGTGCGCGGGGAAGTCAAGCGAGCAGATCATCTGTCATTAGACTTTGAGTTAGATTAGGATGAAGTATTTTTTTTTTTTTTATAGCATTCAGTAAAAGGTCAGGGGTACAAGACAAAGATAAAGGTTCAGTCAGCCGTCATGTCCGAGTGAGAGGCTCATCAATTTCGAAGCATTGTGATGAGCAAGTAATAAACAGTAGCTCAGAGATAGACTCCGTGGAGAGAGTGCATCAGGACATCACGTCTACACGATTATTTGATTTTCTGTTACAATACTCTAGAATCACAGGTGTTTATTGATAAAGTGGACTGGCGTTTGAATCGACTGTGAGGCACGAGAGTTGTTGGCGTCACTTCATAAGCTGGTGGATAGATTTTGCTGGATTTTCTCGCCATTGTCCTCCTGCCTGTGATCTCGCCTTGTTCCCGCTGCACCCTCCAAAGGTATGCTGTTTGACTTTTTCTATACTCGCGGCTCACGACCCTGAGGTTGTCATTATCGTACCCTGGCAACTTACCATTCAAAAGCGCGACAGATTTCGTATCATTTTATGCACGAATCAATATAATAAGCACGAATATATTATACACGAATGTTATTATACACGAACATATTATACACGAATCACATGCGTCTCATATAACATCAACCTCAGAGGCGTGCGCCACGACTATAATTCTGTACTCGTTTTACTCTAACTTGGCTCAAATTTTCCATCCCTCCAACCTGAATGCTGAGTTGTAGCAATAGATTAATGCTAGAAAACGTAAGTCACAAAAAAGTGGTATGGAAAGGAAGCCGTAGCGTTGTCCGTCTCTTCCAATGATCCATGTGAAGTAAGCTGCAAAAGGACGATAATTTGGGCCACTTAACAATGGAAAAATAATATACTATGTGTTACAATGATAATCTAGGACGTTGTGGACAGTTGAGAAGTTTGCGGTTTGCAATAGAGGGACAGGAAGACAGAGAGACAGACAGGCAGAAGACAGACAGATACAAGGCAAGGAGACACAAAGGGGAGACGAAGCGTGGCATTATTATTAGTGTAGATGACTACAGAGCGCATTGCATTTGTGCCCTAACTTTAAAAGCATGTCTTCTCATGCAGAGGTTCTTTGACGAGTAGTGAACTAACAGACAGACAGAATCACACACAGAAACACACACACACAGAAATATATTTGTATAAAGCTAGTTAATATCCTTTTGTACACACACACACACACACACACACACACACACACACACACACACACAAATACACGCACACACAGGCACACGTTCACAAACACAGACACAGATACAAAGTCAACCTAATTACTCAGACTTTTTCCAGCTTCATGCAGGTGTACCTCAGGGCTCCGTCCTCGCACCCACCCTCTACACACTCCACACAAATGACATCCCCACCCCACTACATGACGATTCACTCACCATCCAATACGCAGGCGACATTACTCAACTTGTGCGATCAACGACAATTGACGGAATTACCAACAAAGCGAGCATAGGGCTGGACCGAATTGCACGATGGGAGCAGAAGTGGCGGATTCAAGCGCATCCCTTGAAATGCACAGTAACCTATTTTCGTATTAAATCAGCCAACCCCCGCCCACTTTTTCTAAATTCGCGTGATCCCGATCGCGTTCCCATTCCTATTAGGAATACTTGCACCGTACTTGGTCTTACATACGACAAAAACTTCAAATTTCATCATCATATACGAGGCAAGGCAGGCGTGGCTGGCACTGCACTAACACAAATATACCGGTTCCGTAGTGCAGCATCTTCAACTAAATTTCATCTGTATAAAGCACTGATCAGACCACTGCTCACGTATTCACCGTTAAGTCTATCTCTTTCGGCCAAAAGCAACATTCTAAATTTACGGAGAGTTCAAAACAAAGCTATACGTTGGGCACTGAGCATACGGTGGGATGATTTTGTCACCAACATACACTCTCATGAACGCGCCAACATTCCACCCATCAACACTTACCTTCACCACCTACAACAAAAACAAATCACCAAACTCACCGACGTTCACACTGACTTCATCGACTTTTTCACCCGGATCACACCCCCCACACGACCTCTAGCCAACCTCTTCCACCCTGACGCAAGACCTGCACCAACCCCATTGTTCACTTAAGCACCAATAGTTTATTTATTACTGACCCTTTTATTAAATAACTACTTAGTTCACACCCAGCAACTCACTCAAGACTCTAAACCACCCTTACACCCATTATCAAGATCACGGCAGCTACGTAATAACCCGCCATCCTCATATCCAGCACCCCCGTCTCAGACCCTGAACCACCCCTACACCACCCATCAAGATCACGGCTACAGCCCAATACTCCGCCCACCCCCAAGAGAACCTACCCTGACTCCCCTTCCTCCACTCCTCCCCCCTACGTCCTCCCCTTTCCTTATCCCCCTACCCAAGCCCTCTAGGGCTACAACACCTTACCCTAACACCCGTATCCTACCATCCTACCCAGGCTTCTGGAGCCGGAAAAGATCAGATGAACCTGAGAGGCAGCCAATAAGCTAATGCTTGGCAGAGAAAGCCGTAGCTATTCACTCCTCCCGTCCTTAATTAACAACACATTGCACGTGCGAGACCCCCCACCCTTCCCAACACCAAACACACGCACGTTGGGTTAAGCCCCAACACTCTTTCTCTTAGTCTAAATTCTTCCTCTCCTACTTTAAAAACACACACACACACACACACACACACACACACACACACACACACACACACACACACACACACACACACACACACACACACACATGCACCTTACACAATGCAACCAGGACCAGAGCTCTCAGTAAGGCCGGGAGTTTAAACTAAGGCCTAGTTCCTGCCACCACGTGTCGTCGCCCTGGTTGCATAACATTCATCACATATACACAATCATTCTTCCCTTCCTTCCTTTCGCCCCCTTTTCTATACGTCATTATTATTATTATATATTACTTGTTGGTGCACCTGTGCGGGCGAGATGGGCTCATCCAGTACGGGGATAGTGACATCAGTTGTTACCTCATCTACAACCTCATTGTTCACATCCTCTCTGTTCAGCACAGACTCAAAATGGAATTTAAAATCCTCATCACTGGGGCACAAGATTTCATCAGGTCTGTCCATGTTAAAGTCTCCTTTCCAATCAATTGCTCTCCACACTCTTGCGTCATCAGCGTCATCCAGCAGCCTCTCCCACCTACCAAGATTGCTACCACCTATCTCTACTGCTCTGTCTACCCTGCCTACATTGTCCTCCGCACACGAGTATAAAGCGTCAGTGATGCACTTCTCAAAAGCTTCAACACTTACATAATCTTCATTAGGTACTCTTTGCATAATATTATTCACAAATGCTTCTTTGTTGATTCTGTTAAATCTGAGTGACTTTCTCATTAAACAAGTCTTGCCAGCATTTCCATGAAGGGCTGCGTGATCCCCTAGCGACCCCGCCCTCGTCATGAGACTGTCCAAATCTACGCCTGAACACGTAACTGTTTCTGTAACGGGGGCATGATCGGAAGGGAGGTCACCCCGCCTTAACACAGAAAAATCACTCATATAGTCTATCAGAGACGGTGACGCCACACATGTATCCACGTCCGAAACCCAGGTGTCGCGTCTCCGATATGTTTTATCACCAGGAAAATGTTTGTCAGCATACATGAGGTTATTAATGACAACCAATCTGTTATCAATACATATAGTACACAACAATTCAGCGTTATCGTTAGCCCTGTTTACATCATCGTGAATCACTGGGTATGACATATCATTTACATTAGGTATCTCCGCTATCGACAATAATTGCCTCACACTTTTCCCAAATCTAGCATCCATGTCACCAATTATGATGTATCCTTTATATGTGTACCTAGAATTTACTTTTACTTGGATTGAGGCAAATAAGTCGTGGGAGTAATACGGGGAGTCACATGGAGGAATATAACAGAAACCAAACAACACACCCTCAATGTCACGAAACTGCATCCAGACTTGATCTCCAATGCTTGTGTCGACATCAAATACTAACGTAGATAACCAGTTCTTAATACAGACACCCGTTCCACCCCGTTCCGCTGAACCAACTACCTTACTCCTATAAGTCACATATCCGGGGAATGACACTGACATAGACGTCTTAACCTCATTAATACTAATCACATCATAATTATGTAGCATCTGCTGCACATTTGTTTTTTCTAACTTTGTGCGCACTCCACCTATATTCCACGACAGTACGCTTATTTTCCTTACTTGCTGTGGTGATACAAAACACACACACACACACACACACACACACACACACACACACACACACACACAAATGAAGACATATTAAGAAAGATAATAACATCATTCATCAGACCAACCCTGGAGTATGCGTCAGTAGTCTGGAGTCCTCATCTAAAAAAAACACATAGATAAGATTGAAAAGTTCAAAGGGCAGCTACAAGATGGGTACCAAGCTTAAGGGATCTAAGCTACGAAGAAAAATTGAATCTACCTACACTACAGGAGAGAAGGAAAAGAGGAGACATGATTATACTATATAAATGCATATCAGGGAAGGCGAAAATAGACCTAAATGATTATATAACCTATGGGGATGCAGCAGTAAGAGGACACTGCAAAGAACTGCATAAAAGGAGAGGCAATAAAGACGTAAGGAAATTTAGTTTCCCAAATAGAGCAATAATTGACCAGTGGAATGCACTACCGAATGAAATAGTGTGCCAAAACAATTCACAAATTTAATGATATGTACGATAAATATGGTTTAAGACACGGGACAGTACGAGCTTGACTCATTCCTGTAAAGATACAATTAGGTAAGAACACACACACACACACACACACACACACACACACACACAGTACAGGGAACCTCTACAAATGGTGAGAAGCAGACAAGAAACATTCAGATATTATGGATCTACAGTAAGAAGTGTGAACGTCGGGGGTAGGGTTGCGAGAGGCAGACCGAAAAAGACCTGAGACGAGGTCATAGAGTGTGACCTCAGGGATAAGGGACTGAATAGGGAGGCTGCCAGAGATCAAGCAGCGTGGAGAGCCATCATGTGACTAAGGCCGACGCATGCAAGCTTATTGGAGCTTTTATAAAAGATACGATACGATCACAGTACAAAGCAACTGATTAAGCAGGAAATAACTTAGTGTAGAATCCGAATGCAGTATAGATATCGCTGGGAAATAAGCCAGGAAAGATGTGATAAACTGTAGATTAGCTGGAAAGACTGGAAAACACAATGCACTGAGTGTCCACATATAGAGCCACATGGAAATTTATATTAGACCACCGCCATTAAGAAATAAAAGGACCTTTTAACATGGAGGCAACGTAAGAACAAGAGAGAGAAAACAAAAAACGAAAAGATAATGGACGGTATAAAGATTCGTCAAAGTTACATAAGGGTCCCCTACATTTTGTGGGAATTTTCTTTATTGCAAGCCCCGCCCCCAAAGCGGCGTCTACCTGTCTGCCTCAACCCATTTAAAACTCCCATGCCCAGTCAGCGACCCTCAGTGTCGCTCTTGGTATGGTGTGGTGTATATCTGCTTCGGTTAGGCCATGGCGCCAGGCCGTCTAACTCTTCATCCGCAACTCGCTGTGTCACCGCCTCAGTTACCAAATGTTAGACGGGTAGTGTATACGTGCGCCGGCCCAGCTCCGCGGCGCGTCATGGCAAGGGCGGAACATGTTCGTGTTTCGCTGAGGGTTCACTTAAGCACCAATAGTTTATTTATTACTGACCCTTTTATTAATCAACTACATAGTTCACACCCTGCAATTCACTTAAGACTCTAAACCACCCCTACACCCATTATCAAGATCACGGCAGCCACGTAATAACCCGCCATCCTCATATCCAGCACCCTCGCCTCAGACCGTGACCCTCCATACTCCCCTTCCTCCACCCCCCTCCTCCCCTCCCCTTTCCTTATCCCCCTACCCAAGCCCCCCAGGGCTACAACACCTTACCCTAACACCCGTATCCTATCATCCTACCCAGGCTTCTTGAGCCGGAAAAATCAGATGAACCTGAGAGGCAGCCAATAAGCTAATGCTTGGCAGAGAAAGCCGTAGCTATTCACTCCTCCCGTCCTTAATTAACAACACACTGCACGTGCGAGACCCCCCCCCCTTCCCAACACCAAACACACGCACGTTGGGTTAAGCCCCGACACTCTTTCTCTTAGTCTAAATTCTTCCTCTCCTACTTATAAAAAAAAAAAAATGCACACAGGCGCTGATGCATACACACACTGATGCACACACTGATGAGTGCACACACTGATGCACACACATTTATGAATACTCATATGGACGCATTTATGAAGGCATCCATTAATACACGCACACACACACACACACACACACACACACACACACACACACACACACACACACACACACACGATTATACTGTATGATACTTATTCATTCTTTATAGACGAAGATTGTCGTCCGTTTGCAGTTCATTTTCCATAGCTCAGTAACAGAATAAGGCAGTACTATGGCCAAGCATATTTGTCATACCACTTCTTCGTGACTAGCACCATATTCTAGTGTTAACCCCTTGTCACAGCACTTTATTTAAGAAAGAGATTGCAATTTTACGCCAAGTTAGAGTGAACAGGGTATAGCTATGATGACGAAACACATATTTGTCTCTTGGTTTCCAGATCACTGCACGCGCACGCCTCAGGTCACGTCTTCCATAGAACAGACAACAGAGGGACAGACAGCGTAACTGAATGGCAGGCTAGAGATGGAGTGAGAAGAAGAGGTACACAGAGAACTAGAGATGATACGCGCAGATCCACCGATATCAGAAATAACAAGCTAACAGGCAATGGATCAGAGTGGAGAAAGGTGAGAGGGGTCCTTATCCTGCAGTGGTGTGTCACAAGCTGATAATGATGATGATGATGATGATGATGATGAAGATGATTGATGATGATGATGATGATGATCCTGATTGATGATGATAATGATGTTGATGCTGATAATGATGATGTAACTCCGTGCAAACTCTAAAACAAGGTTAGATGATGGTGATGAATATGATGATAAAGGTTATGATACTGATATATCTTTTGTACCACATTTTTAACAGTGCTGGGATGATGATGACATGCTGCTGCTGCTGCTGCTGCTGATGATGATGATGATGATGACGAGGAAGATGATGATGATGATTACGAAACGAAGACGACGACGATGATAACAACGGCAACGATGATGACAACGACGACGATTTTCAAGTCATTGGCTGAGTCACCTCTCGCGTTGCTTTCTGTTTAACTACGTGTTTTGGTGACTGGGCTGTGTGTGTGTGTGTGTGTGTGTGTGTGTGTGTGTGTGTGTGTGTGTGTGTGTGTGTGTGTGTGTGTGTGTGCTTATGTTCGTGTATGTATATCTTGGTTGATGATACAATAGTTATTCAAATGGCAGAATTATTTCCACACATTCTTAGTTTTATTTCAAGGATAAATATTAGGCTAAGAATTTAGGACCTTTTACCCAAAGAGTTACGAGACACTTACGCAATATTCTGAAAAGCTTATTACATCCCATAGATCACATAACAGGGTTTCATAAGTCACTGATCATCGTCGCTTTATGTATCGTTAGGAAGTGGATGAATATGAGTGTCTGAAATAATACATATATTTTGGCCTTTTTTTAAATTGGAAAAATTAACCTCACAGAATTATCCACTTTTAATTTTAAGGATATAACACATGATTTTCTACATTTTATCACAGTAGCTCTAGGACCGGCCCTGACCTTCTGCTTCTCACTAACAATTTTCGGATGAGAGGTGTTGTACTCATATAGGCTTTGGAGATTATAGTGAAGCCAAGCCACGTTCTACGAGCCCCACACACTAAATCACATTGAATCACTCACCCACACCACACCACACCATACTACCCCCCCACACCATATCACACCACACCATACCAGTCTCTCACACTACATGACACGAAATCACACTCCCACACAACACAGAACCACCCTCCCACACCACACCACACCACAAAAAATGATCCTCCCACACCATACCACACCACACATAACCACTCTCCCACATCACACCACACCACAAAAAATCATCCTCCCACACCACACCACACCACATAAAACCACCCTAGCACACCACACTACACCTCACCACACAAACCTCCCCACATCACAGAACCCTCCACACACCACACCACACAACCCTCCACACCCCACACCACACAATCCTCCACACACAACACCACACAAACCCCTCCATACCACACTACATCACACAACCTTCCCCTATACCAGACTACACCACAAAACCCTCTCACCACACCACACCACACCACACCACACCACACCAAACCAAGGGGATTAAACAAAGGGGTTTGAAGCTCCCGCATCTCGTAATTCTGAACCTGGTTCCAGGTACCTTCACACTCACTCCTCTGGTCACATCTTCCACAGAGCAGGCAACAGATGGACAGGCAGCGTAACTGAATGGCAGGCCAGAGATGGAGTGAGAGGAAGAGGTACACTGGGAACAAGATAGATGAAACTCGCAGATCCACCGATATTGCAATTTTACGCCAAGTTAGAGTGAACAGGGTATAGTAGTGATGCTGCAACACACGTATATTTGTCCTGTTGTTTACAGGTCAGTCCACACGCAGTCCTTAGGTCACGTCTTCCACAGAACAGGTAACGCATGGACAGCCAGCGTAACTAAATGGCAGACCAGAGACGGTGTGAGAGGATGAGGCACACAGGGAACAAGATAGAGATGATACTCGCAGATCCACCGAGCTGGGACAGAACAAGGATCGGAGTGGAGACAGGTGAGAGGGGTCCTTATCCTGCAGTGGTGTGTCACAGGCTGATGATGATGATGATGATGATGATGATGAAGACGGATGTTGCTGCTGATGATGTTGATGCTGATGATGATGATGATGTTGATGCAAACTCTAGAATATGGTTAGATGATAGTGATGTATTTGATGATAATGGTGATGATATTGATATAACTTCTGCACTACATTTTTTACAGTGTTGGGATGGTGATGACATGCTGCTGCTGCTGACGATGATGATGATGATGGTGACGACGAGGAAGATGATGATGGTGATGATTACGACAACGAAGACGACGACGACGATGATGACGACGACGATCTTCAAGTCATTGGCTAAGTCACCTCTCCCTTTCCTTTCTGTTTAACTTCGTGTTTTGGTGACTGGGCGTGTGTGTGTGTGTGTGTGTGTGTGTGTGTGTGTGTGTGTGCTTGCTTCTGTTCGTGTATGTATATCTTGGTTGATGATACCATAGTTATTCAAATGGCAGAATTATTTCCACACATTCATAGTTTTATTTCAAGGGTAAATATTATTCCAAGAACGTATGACCTTTTACCTGTACAATTACGAGACACTTACGCAATATTCTGAAAAGCTTATTACATCCCATAGACCACAGCACAGGGTTCCATAAGTCACTGATCACCGTCTCTTTATGTATCGTTAGGAAGTGGATGAATATGAGTGAAGTAATACATATACTTTGGTCTTTATTTGAAGGGAAGAATTAACCTCACATATTCTTTTTAATTTTAAGGATACAACACATGATTTTCTACATTTTATCACAGTAGCTCTATGACCGGCCCTGCCCGTCTGCTTCTCACTAACCATTTTCGGATGAGAGGTGTTGTACTCATATAGGCTTTAGTGATTATAGTGAAGCCAAGTTACGTTCTACCAGCCCCACACATTAAGTCACACACCATCACCCTCTCACACCACACCATACCATACCACCCTCCCACACCGTATCACACCACACCATACCAATCTCTCACACTACACGACACGAAATCACACTCCCACACCACACCACAAAAAATCCTCCTCCCACACCACACCACAAAAAATCCTCCTCCCACACCACACCACAAAAAATCCTCCTCCCACACCACACCGCACCACATCACCCCACACAAAATTACCCTCCCACACCACACCACACCACAATAAAATCCTCCTCCCACACCACACCACACATAACCACCCTCCCACACCACACCACACCACACCACACCACACAAAACCACCCTCCCACACCACACCAAACCACAAAAAATCCTCCTTCCACACCACACCACATCACACCACACAAAATTACCCTCCCACACCACACCACATAACCACCCTCACACACCACACCACACCTCACACACAACTCTCCCCACACCACACCACACAACTCCCCCACCACCACACCACACCACACCAAGGAGATTAACCTAAGGTGCCTGAACCTCGCGCATCTAGTAATTCTGAGCTTGTTTCCAGGTAACTCCACACACACACACCTCAGGTCACGTCTTTCACAGAAGAGACAACAGAAGGACAGCGAGCGTAACTGAATGGCAAGCCAGAGATGGAGTGAGAAGAAGAGGTGCACAGAGAACAAGATGGAGAGATCATATGATGCAGATCTACCGAGCAAGGACGGAACTGGCTAGCAATCATTGGATCAGAGTGGAGAAAGGTGAGAGGGTCCTTATCATGCAGTGGTGTGTCACAGGCTGATGGTGATGATATTGATGGTGATAATGATGTTGATGCTGATGGTGGTGATGCTTTAACATCTCAACGTATGAGGTTACAGAATGCACAGTGAGGCTGCATAGTCAGGAAATGGAAGAATATGAGTGCATTTAAGTATTTATGTAATATGATGAATATGGATGGATGATTAGAGGATGAAGTGACAGAAATGATACGTCAGGGAAGGAGGGTTGCTTGTTCTCTAAAAAGTAGTGATTAGGAAGAGGGAACTGAGGATGAAAGTGTTAAAAAAAAGGGGGCACTGCATGCTGTGATTCCCACTTTAAAGTATGGAAGTGAAGCTTGGATCTTATTGAAAGGACGCAAGTCAAGAGTGAGAGCGGTGGAAATGAGCTACTTGAGAGGAGCATGTGGAGTTTCATAGAGAGACAGACAGACAAATGGGCAGATGAAGGAGCGTTGTGATGCCGATGTGGATGAGACTGAAAGCGTTAAGAGAAACACTTCGAGATGGTTTGGCCATGTGGAGAGGATGGCGAATAAGAAAATGACCAGAAGAGTGCACTTGGAAGGGTAGAGTTGGAAGGGTAGAGGGGGAGGGGGAGACCGACGATGAGATGGAGGGAAAGAGTAGAAACATAAGACTGGGATACTTGAGCTAAATGGTAGAGGACAGTACATCATGAAGGCGATTTGCTTGTGGTCACCCCTTACGGGATTAAGGCGTCTGGCTATAGATAAACAGATATAGATAGAAAGGTAGGTGATGATGATAATATGATGATGATGATGATGATGAGGAGGAGGAGGAGAATGGTAATGATAATGAGAATGACGGTGTAAATAATAATGATGATGATGATGATGGTGGTGGTAATGAGGACGACAACTACGATGATGACGATTATGATAATGATGATATTGATGATGATTTTTGTCGGCAGGTGGAAGGACGAAACAGCAGGAACTCTACCATCGGTCCAAGCATCCACGATTCCACATCCACCCATCCGTCCATCCATCCATCCATCTCGCTTGATGTTAACCCTCTCGCACACGATAAGTTTCAGTAAGTTTTCTGGCTCACGATTTTATACGACCAAGCCGCCCGGCCGGGGAGCGCGCGCGCGGCAAATTTGAGCGAATGAAACACATTCTTGCCTTATTTTCGCCACCCAAAAATCCATGTATTCCCATGAAACCTTTCTCAAGGTAGGCATCGATGTTTGTTCTATCTGATAAACAGGACCAAAACACAGGAAAACACCAGCAAAAAAAGTTATTAGCCCTGGAAGAATGGTCGAGTAAACTGTTTTCGCTTCCCAACATCGCCGTTTGAATGTTTTCCATCATACAGGAAAATGATCTAATAAGTTTTTATAGAGAATTTCATCAGCTTTCTAACGAAACAAATCCGGTTGAGATATGATGTATACTTTTCGAGAAAATGGCCAAAAACTGAAAGCCATTTTCGGAAAAAATTCACTGACCTCTGATAGCTAAATTTTCCCAGACACCTTATGTTTTTATTACATAGTAATATGCCCAAATTCACCAGCTTTCCCCATCTCAAAGAAGAACCCCATACGCCTCATAGTTCTCGAGTAAATCGAAAGTACTATGGTCAGACTCAAATATGAAGTCAGTTTGGGTGGGGCCCGCGTGGGAATTTCCCTCTCTACAGCTCTGCCAAACCTCCTCTCTCTCTCTCTCTCTCTCTCTCTCTCTCTCTCTCTCTCTCAGTTGACTGAGAAAGTTTTTATATATTTATAAGTTGTGTTTTCTTCTATATTGTTTCGACCTTTTTTCCACACCACCACTGAGGTAAAAGTCTTGGTGCGTTTTTTTTTTATAGAGGTTTCCCCAGTAGGCATAAGTCCTCTCTCTGATCTTTCTTCTAAAAAATACTAGTTCACATTGTAAATAAGTTCTTTCTCCCGACTGTGGAGCACACGAGAGCGAGTCGGAGTAGCTGCCATCGTGGGTGGGGATCAGGCAGGAAGTGACCGGTCACCTGTAGTCTGAGGTGGGTGTCCTTGACCTCTGGCAACGTCGGAAAGCGACGTTGTCACGTGGTGTGGAATTTATACAAATCATTGCTATTATCCTAAAAAGCGGCACATTCATAGCACTATATAGCCTTATTTAATATATTTAATAAGTACAGAATATTTAATATACAATTTCAAATAGTAAATAGCTGACATATGACAGAGAGAGAGATAGGTACTGGGGTTGATGCGGCAGAGCTGTAGAGAGGGAAATCCCCTCTCGGGCCCCACCCAAACGGACTTCATATTTGAGTCTGACCATAGGCACTCCGTCCGTGATTGACTTTCGTGATGCGCGCAAGGCGTACGCAATGTTCCCGCCTACGTAACAACGAATTCTTATCATAAATATTACATAGTTATGTATTGTACGTACGTAGAATTTACTGCTCTTTATCAAGGTTCAAACGTGAAATCGATACGTCCAATAGTTTTCGAGTAATTGGCCGACAAAGTGAGAGTATTACTACGAGCGTTAATCAATGGTAACAGCCGCGAAGAGACACTCATTTCCACCGCCTTTTCTCGCACAAAACGTAACATAATGCTTACATTTTGGTATTGATCATACGTAGAATTTAATGGTATAGATCATGGTTGTTACAGAAAATCGATAAGTCTAATAGTTTTCGAGTAATTGGCCGACAAAGTGAGGTTAGTACTCCGAGCGCTTGTCACTGATAAACGCGAGGAAAAAAAACATTTCCCTCGCCTTTTATCCCCCAAAACGCTACCAAAGGCTTACATTCTGGTATTGATCTTACGTAGAATTTAGTGGTATTGATGATGGTTGTAACAGGAAATCGATAAGTCTAATAGTTTTCGAGTAATTGGCCGACAAAGTGAGGTTACTCTTCCGATCGCTACCAACTTTGACACACACTGTTTTTTCCTTGCACACCTGCCTGAAGACTATGCTACCAACTTTTTTCCCCCCTATCTGTACAGACTGTTACATCTTCCATGGATGTTTTCCTATTGTTATAACCTACTTCACATAAACATAACTCTTCTATAGTTACTGCTGTGGAGATTTACTTTCTTTCATATGTGTAATCTGTAGGAGAAAATGGTTATTTGTCTGAAAGTTAGAGAGGTAATGGTAATAGATTATTATATATATCAACAAAATTTGCAGAACTCACTTCCTCCAGGGGTGTTGTCCAGTTAGACCAGGGATTTGAAGATGAGGAGTTATGTAGTGTGTGTGTGAGTCAGCTTCTCCCTGAGAGTATGAGGCAACGCTATTTTTAGCACACACCACACTCGTTCACGGAAACTCGCAGCTTGTTTGACGTATATTTCATACAATTCCATACGCATTTACACTATCAGAATCACAATAATTCCAGCCCTAAAACACCGGTAATTCTCCCCTCCCGACTTCAGGTTTGCCCCTTCACAACACTCTGTTTCATGCCGTACGTAACGCTTGCTGGCTCCATAATTTCACCAAGCCATCCACAGTATCTTTCACACAATATATATTTATGCCTTGGCTTCATTTATATACGTATTTCCACTCACGCCATACGGCCTACGGGGGGGGCGGAGTGGCGAAACCCCGCTACACTGACCATGCGTCTATATAACTTTAGTATCAATTGCTTCTTCATAAGCTTTCCAGCTGTCTGAACAGATCAGCAGTAGTTTTAAAAACTAAAATAACTCGGTTCTGGTGCTCAGTTTGGTACGTTTATTTTCCTTTTATCAGAACTGGCGCGGCAAATTTTGAGAAAAGTCCCTCAAGTAACGCCTATTATTTTTTTACTAGGATTCTAATGATGTCCATAGATCCGTTGTGGCTTTAATAGTTTCCTAGACAACGCAGTCTTGGCGCTGTTCTCTGACACCCTATTATACCATGTCATATAGTGTTCTCGCTCGTTTGCTCTCTACGCTCGCTCTGTTGAACAATAAATCACTGAAGAAAAGGTGGTATAAAGCCCCCTAAGCCGCCACAGTATTATAACCCTCGGTATGCAGTTCGTTCCCTGCGGCCTTGTAACTCTATGTACTCGAAGCGCTTACAAAATAACTCTAAATAATTTTCCTTTCGTAACTATACTCGTTTCACTCTTACTTGGCCTGAGTTGTTGTTGTTGTTCTTGTTACATCTTAGGCTCCTCTGGATGTGAACCCAGTGCTATGTTAAAGGACTGTCTGTGTTGTGGTGGTGTGGTGCAGGAAGTGAGTGGGTGTGCTGTGGTGTGGGGGTGCCACTTTGCAGTATGATCACGGGGGATTGTATGTGTGTTATATTTTGTGTTAGTATTGTACCAGGGAAGGTTGGTGTACTCGTGTCTCTGGGTTCGGTAGTGTCTGAAGGGTGTATGTCTGGTGGTGGCACATGAAGGATGCTGTTTGGTAGAAAGTTTTGGCTGGCTGGGGTGTCTGTGTGTTTATGTATGTGTTTGGTTTAGAGAGTTTTGGCTGGCCGGGGTGTCTGTGGGTTTATGTATGTGTTTGGTATAGAAAGTTTTGGCTGGCTGGGGTGTGTGTGTGTGTTTATGTATGTGTTTGGTATAGAAAGTTTTGGCTGGCTGGGATGTCTGTGTGTTTATGTATGTGTTTGGTATAGAAAGTTTTGGCTGGCTGGGGTGTCTGTGTGTTTATGTATGTGTTTGGCAGAAAGTTTTGGCTGGCTGGGGTGTTTGTGAGTTTGTGAATGTGTCTGGGAAGTGTAGAGTCGGGTGGAGGAGGGGATATGTTGCAAAGATACTCTGTGTAGTGTTGGGCGGTTGTTCGATTTTGTTTGTGGAGAGGATGATGCAACATAAGGTTACAAAGGTGGGACGGATCTTGAGCTGAAGTGATGAACTGTGTGCCTCTCATATTCACTTGGTCTCTGACTGAAATTAGTTATGTTTCTTGGTGTAGGCTGTCAGTACTTGTGGTCTTAGTGTCTTCTGCTATCAAGGTATTGTTTTCTGTTCTTTAAAGCTCCTTCGTGTTTGTGTTGGATATGATTACGGCTCAGCTTGTGCGGCAGTAATTCACGGTTGTTTTAATGTATTACTTATAAGTGGAGGATGGAGTTGGGATGTATATGAGAGAGGGTGTGAATTAGGGGGAGTGATGCATAATGACGGGGGACAGGGTGGCATAGAGGCGACTTGTTTGTGGCCACCTCTTACGGGATTAAGTCGTCTGGCTATAGATAGATGGATAGACAGATAGCTTATAGTTTCCATACGGTTTGCCGAGTAGTAGCGATAGTTATCACTAGAATTTGATGGTAGTCACGAATGAGTGCCGTGGAAAGGATGTTGGGCTGTAGTATTGGCTGTTTCTGCTACTGATCTGCGTGACATTCTCATATGCTTTAAATGAAACTCTGTGTCAAGTTAAAGTGAAAGGCGTGTATGTTTGTGTAGGAGGAACGAGAGACAAGGAGGTATTCTGTGGCCTGTTTTCTTTGTGCTTCCTACAAGACACAGTAATAGTTATGACGGGGCATTTTTGTGGGTCAGCACACACGGCCTCTCATTATACAAGGTGGTCCATATATTACGCCACCCAGTTCTTGTGTGTTGCGGGCACGGCTCAGTGAACATTACCAGTGTCTACCCTGCATCATTATCTACGTCCCACAACCCTCTTCAGGCTTAGCTTTATAATATAGGCTTTAATTTAGGTCCATTGATTGCATGGTGAGAATTCCCATAACCTTTTTTATGCTTAGCTGTATATCATTGTATTGTATAATCTTTTATGCCCACTGATCACACGGCTGAGCAGTAATTTGGTGAAGCGATCAGAATGTCTTAGCTCATCACAAAAGCCGTCCCCAGAACACACAAGACTGCAAAGCGCAATATACTGATCACCTATATTAAGTCAAAGCCACAGTTAAAAAGGTAATGAAACAAGACAGAAAATTTAAGTTTTCATTATTAATACTTCAGTACAAAATACATTAACAGAGACAGCAATATAAAATATGCATTTAAAAGTAGCATTTGTCCACAGAACATCCTGGACTTGCAAGGCAGATCACACCATCACCACCAGGCTTCTCTCGGCAGGTCAGGGCAGATCACCAGCAGCAGCAGCAAGTAATCTCACGGCTGGGGAAGACACGACACCCTGCTGCCGCAGCCGCCGCCACCACCACCACACCACCAGGCATCTCAGAGGAGGGGAAGACACCACACCACCGTCAGGCTTCTCACAGCAGGGCAGACCAAACTTCAGCAGGGTATGACCAGTGTGGCAAGGAAGCAGCGTCAAGGCAGCAGACTCCAGCATGACCTGTGGACCAGATGTGTATTAGTTCAAATCAGTGTTAGCTTTAGTTATTTAATCTTCTATCTATCTCTATCTATTGCCAGACGCCTCTATCCCGTTTGGGGTGGCCACAAACAAATCGCCTCCAAGTCGCCCTGTCCCCCGCCATTTCACTGCCCTGCTCCCAACTCACCCCCCTCTCTCATATACCTCTCCACCCCATCCCTCCATCTCATCCTCGGCCTCCCCCTCCCTCTTCCCCCCTCCACCTCACTCACATACATTCTCTTCGTCAGTCTTTCACCCTCCATCCTCTTCACATGGCCAAACCATCTCAGTGCATTCTCCTAACGCTTCCTATCACATCCACATCCACACCACAACGCTCCTTTATATCCTCATTCGTCAGCCTGTCTCTCCATGTGACTCCACAGGCTCCTATTAAATAACTCATTTTTTCTGCTCTCACTCTTGACTTGTGTCCTTCCAACAACGTCCAAGCTTCACTTGCATACGTTAGAGTTGGTATCACAATACTGTCATGTAGTAACTTTTTCACTTCCATGCTCACTTCCCTGTTTCTTATCACTGCTTTCAAAGAACCAGCAACCTTTCTTCCCTGCTGTACCCTTTCAAGCACTTCACCCTCCAAACCTCCATCCTTACTCATCACACTACCCAAGTACTTAAACTTACTCACATTTTCCAATTCCTCACCATCCAACCTCGCTGTACATTCACTGACTTCACCTCTCTCACAGACCATCACTTTACTCTTCCCTACATTCACCATTAGATTCCGTTTCTTATACACTCTCCCAAACTCATCCACCAATCCTTATAGCTCTCCTTCGTCTTCACTCAACAACACAGTATCATTTGCAAACAACAGTACGGGAGTTTCCAAACACTACCCTTTCTCACCAGGGCCACTCCAACATCCACTACCCTACCTTGTACCTCTTTTATTACCCCATCCATGTACAGATTGAACAACCATGGAGACATGACACATCCCTGTTTCAATCCAACCTTCAAAGAGAAAAATTCACTTAGTTCACCATCCACACGCACTACAGCCTTTGCACCATTGTACATACTCTTCACAGCATTCAACAACTTCCCATCTACTCCATATATTCTTATCACTTTCCACAATCCTTGTCTATCCACCCTGTCATATGCTTTCTCCAAATCCATGAAAGCCGCATACAACTTCTTTCCCTTCTCTAGAAACTTTTCCACTAAAGATCTAAGAATGAATATCTGATCTACACAACCTCTTCCCTTCCTAAAGCCTCCCTGTTCTTCTCCAACTAATTTCTCTGTTCTTTCTCTAACTCTGTCAATAAGTATCCTACCATACACTTTTCCTATTATACTAAGAAGACAGATGCCCCTATGATTACCACACACTTCTTTTTCCCCTTTTCCTTTGTACAAGGGAATAATTATACCTGACTTCCAATCCTCCGGGACTCTACCTTCCTCCCAGGCCAATCTGCACATCTTCCACATCCATTCTACTACTATCTCTCCCCCATGCTTCAGCATTTCACCACACACTCCATCAATTCCTGGGGCTTTCCCCGATTTAACTTTCTTCATTGCTTCCACAACTTCTATCCTACTAATTTCTTCCTGTCTTCTCACCTCTCTCCTTCTCCCAGCCATTCCCCAGGCACTTATACTCGCATTACTTCCATCCTCTATGTTCTCTATGTTAATAAGTAAATGTTTAATTTGAAGTGTGATGTCACTGGTGCATTATAGGAGCAACGTTGAGAGATACTGGAGATGAGTGAAGATTTTATTCTTTACGGTGTTAGTCTACTTCTTATTATGGTAATTCTTATGCCCATGTGTTTATCAGTGTTTGCTGTCATTATCGAGAGGTGTAGTCGGCTGATGTAAGTTGTAATTATTAGCTATAAGGATGATATACGGCGGTGTGTATCTCCAGGTGACCAAGATGTCCCTTTAAACTCGAGTAAGCAGTGCTACTTAAATCCCCCGATATTCACACCATCTGTTTAGGTTTTAAGGTCGAATGTGATCCTGTACATGGGCAGGCATAGTAGGTTAATTGGCTGGAAAAAATGAGGGGATGTGTGTAAAAACTAATGGGTAGTTTGTTTACATTGGGGATATAAACTCCGCGAGTCCCTTTAACTCTTGCAATCCCTGTGATGCCCTTTTCAGTTTATTCATAGTGCCAGAAGGCAATTTTATTCAACTTATGCAAAGTCTCTGCTATTGCAAGAGTTCAGTGAGGCTGTGCCTAACCCCTACACTTCCAGAAGTCTATACAAAGCTAAATATAATCATGAGATGGCATAAAAAAAAAAAAAAAATCCCTGCTCTGTGAGTTAAACTAGTGAAGACTGAAGGTATTAACATGTGTAGGAGAGACACTGGATAAAGCCTGATTGGAGACATAGTATATTGAACTGGAAGGACTGCATACCTTACATCCTTCATTAGCCATTGCTGCTACCTTTAAATAAGAATTATCATACTGAAGGTAATTACTAGCAGCCTTCATTAACATATTACTGTACTGTAATTAGGAGAGAGGTTTCATAAGTTGATTGGAAGTCAGGAGACAGCAGGAATATACCATTACTGTTGAGGGGGATGAATTTGTGTGTAGGCTATGATATAGGAAGCATATCTCAGAATATGGATGTACAAGGTTAATCATGTCTTGTATAGTACTTACACTTTCAGATTTGATAGCTTTTCCTTTTGTAATCTTTACTGAATGATGCAATCAGTTCATGATTACACATTATATAATCTCAGACTTCATCTGTGTCATTGTAGTTGGCTCACCTTGACAAATTTTAGTCCTTCTGCTGCTTAGTTCCTGTATCTAAGTGGCAGAATAAGACAGTATTATGGTTTTGCATCCTCCCCATAGATCTTCATTGTGATTTGCATGATAATCTAGTCTTTATCCCTAGAAACAGCTCAGCATTCAAGGTGGAGAGATGCCAGGTTTTTGTCAGTTTAGGGTGGACATGTAGTCTATATGGTTTGTCTTTATTGTTTTATGTATTCATTATTATTATTATTTTTTACTGTGGATCAAATTTAGCGATTCATCTCTTCCGTTTATAAATCGGTACAACAGATAGGCTTTCATTCTCAGTTCTCACAGAAGGTATAACCAATGAGTACTGTACTGTCTTCCTGTGCAGTGTATATTTTGTCATTTGTACTCTCATTATAAGTTTCATTAAAGAATTTGTATCATATGTTTAGTTTCTGTGTCACTCAGTGTGTTAAGTTTATGTAATATATGGTTAATCGTTTAAGTCCTGCCGTTGGTTAGCAGTTAAGTTCCAGTTTTTACTTTCTCCCTTTTTATAAGTAGCAACTGCTCTATATTCTTTCCATAGCACTTGTTCATGATTAGCATTAAACTGCAGGCTTAGGTATTCCAAGTAGCTCAGGGAATTTCGAGATATCTCCTCCTAAAGCGACATTAATAGGTACATGACAATTGAGTTTAGTCTGTGCATGTTGTTCAATTTCCCATTTTTTGTAACATGTAAAGAAATAAAATACAGTAGAAGTTTTAGCCAATATACTAGTGGGGCCACAGTGGCATGGTCAGCATGGTGCTGGCCTGCTGATCAGGAGGACCCGGGTTCAAGTCCCGGTGTGATAGAGGTTTCTTTAAAATGTGGCTGAGGGAAGTTTGCGTAGCAGGCTTTCCTTAAAACCACAAGGCCCCTTACACTTCAGCTCACACACACCAAGACACTTACACACACTACTACATACACACACCAAGACACACACACACACACACACTGCTACATACACACATCAAGACACACACACACACACACTGCTACATACACACATCAAGACACACACACATACACACAAAGACACACACAAGACACGTACATAGCCACAGCCACCTTCACACAGTAGACACACACTACTACATACATACACACATCAAGGCACACACGACACGTACACAGCCACCTTCACACAGCAGACACACCACACACACACACACACACACACAGGGAGAGGGAGGGACAGACACCACAGGCAGACAGAGAGGGACATATACAAAACACAGGGAGTGAAAGAGGAGGGGGTTTTATTAAAAAGTCCAATTTTGGTATACCTCCTGTGGCAAAATTGATATAGCCCCCCCTTTAATATTTTATGGATATTTTCATTTAGTGCCCCCCAGGCCCCAGACCCACTCGGTTGAACCAAATTGTCTGGCGTCAGCTGGAACATGATGCTAGAGTTATGCCGGTCATGCGGGGGTTAATGGTGACAGAGTAGTAACTGTCAGGCTCCTATGACTCACTCAGCCGAACAAAATCGTGTCAGCTGGAATGGAATACTAGAGTTGTCCCAAGCACCAGAGGGTTAAGAATCTTAACCCTCTGGTGCTTGGGACAACTCTAGTACCCTATTTCAGCTGACTCAGACGATTTTATTCGACTGAGTGAGTCATAGGAGTCTGACAGTGTCAATACCGTCACCATTAACCCCCTCACGACCGACATAACTCTAGCATCATGTTCCAGCTGACGCCAGACAATTTGGTTCAGCCGAGAGAGGATCCTAGGATCCTGAGAGACACTATAACATCACAAACAAAATACAAAATGCCTTCCCTCCATCTTGAACGTACCATAATTCATTTACATTAAGTAAGCTCGTATTTTCGTATTTTTGCAGCTTATTTCATGTATCTTAGTTAAAAGAAAAATACGACGAGCCGGTGAATAAAACCAACACTTGTAGACGAAGACTATAATTACCAAACAGTTTCGGTGGACACTGCCACCATCTTCAGTGGTCAAGATAGTGAGAGGGAGTGACATACTGATTATACAAGGGTTCCTTTTTATGCCTGTGTGTGTGTGACAGGGTGGGGTAAAGGTGAGGTGGGGTGGGGTAGATTGTAAGCGGGGATTAACCCAAGGGGGATTTTGGGGGGGACATTACCGGACAGGTCAGGTCAGGAACTCTCTTCCTGCTACGACACAGGTAAGGTCAGATAGGAATTACACCTGACCTGTCCGGTAATGTCCCCCCCAAAATCCCCCTTGGGTTAATCCCCGCTTACAATCTACCCCACCCCACCTCACCTTTACCCCACCCTTCCTGCTACGACACAGGTAAGGTCAGATAGGAATTACACCTGACCTGTCCGGTAATGTCCCCCCCCAAATCCCCCTTGGGTTAATCCCCGCTTACAATCTACCCCACCCCACCTCACCTTTACCCCACCCTTTCACACACACACAGGCATAAAAAGGAACCCTTGTATAGACAGTATGTCACTCCCTCTCACTATCTTGACCACTGAAGATGGTGGCAGTGTCCACCGAAACTGTTTGGTAATTATATTCTTCGTCTACAAGTGTGGGTTTTATTCACCGTCTTTGATTATCACGCAAGAGTGATTCATCCAGCCAATACTACGAGCTCTGTATCTTTTCATAGCCCTTCTTCGTGACTAGCATCGTATTCTAGTTATCTATAGTTACAACTGAGCATTCAAGTTGGAAGGATCACAACTTTAAGCAATGACAGTAAACAAACAAACAAACAAAAAGCAAGTGTCGTCCTCTTGACCTCTCGTCTTCGCAGGAATGCAGCGGTGGCGCCATCTTGTGCGTGGAATGCGTGAAGTGCAGGCTCTTGAGTGGAAGGAGCACGGAGCCACGGGAGACTTAATAATATTCGCTAGTCAGCCAGTCTAGAAGCCTGGGACATTTGCCTGAAATAATAATAATAATAATAATAGAAATAACAACAAAACCAGTCATATACATAATTCAATATCTTAGTCACTCGATCTGTCCATTCCTCCCCTTCAGTACTAGGACGCATTTCTGTAAGCTATTTTTTCTAACATGGGAGGTTCGATACGTTTGACTGAGCCTATCCATAAGACTCCTAAAGCTGAGTAAATGCCTCTGAAAGTTGCAAAATATAAAATATAAAACGTCTATATGATATAAAAACCTTTGTTCACCTCCGCGACTCGATCTGTGGCGCCTAGAACAAGTGCTGACGTCATGTTTACACTTTGCTACCTTTAGACGATTTACTGGAGCTTAAAGAAACCCTCTCGGGATGATGGGACAGACACAATAACCCCTTCAGACAAAGAATGACTTAGTTACTTTGTTCTTGGTAACCGGACGATTTTATTCAGCTTAGGAGATCCCCTCGTAGTGAAGGGATTGATGGTGACTGTATCTAACCCCTCCAGTACGAAATTTCTCTCCAGAGTTGAAGAAAATCGTCTGGAGGAAGAAAGATGAATATGGAAAAAAGTGTTAATGTGGACAATGAGTTAGATAAGACTGGTTTAGTTAAGGTAGGGTAGGGATGGGACGGTTGTGGCAGGGTGGGGTAAGGTTGGGTTAGTTTTGGCAGGACGGCGTAGGGGTGGGCCGGTTTTGGCAGGGTGGGGTAGGACTGGGTCGGTTTTGGCAGGGTGGGGTAGGATTGGGTCAGTTTTGGCAGGGTGGGGAAGGGTTGGTCGGGTTTGGCAGGGTGGAGTAGGACAGGGTTGGTTTTGGCAGGGTGGGGTAGGATCGGGTCGGTTTTGACAGAGTGAGGTTAGATTGGGCTGATTATGCCGAGGTAGGGTAGGGATGGGTCGGTTATGGCAGGGTTGAATAGAGGTGGGTCGATTAGGGCAGGCGAGGGTAAGCATGGGTAGGTTATGGTTGCGTTGGGGAGGGTAGGATAGGTTATGGCAGGGTAAGATAGGGCTGGGTGGTGGTGGGCTCGGTAGGGTAGGGCTGGGTAGGGTAAGGTAGGCTGAATCAGGGTAGTGTAGGGTACAGAAGAGAGGTGGGTATAACTGCCGTTTAGTTCCGTCATATCCAACGCCTATTTCACTCAGTTATACTACACTGTCTCATCAAATTTGGGGCGATCTTCTCTACGATTTTTGTTCTTCCCCGCTTAGTTCAGTCCTTTAGTTCATTCATGACCCTTGGCTTTCCTTTTTATTTATCTTTTTTTTATGAGGTGGAGCGCAGGGGCACGAGGCTAGACCACCATTAGTCCAGAATATTAAAGGGTAGGCCACCAAGCTACGCCCTGGTAACGTCTACACGTCAAAACATATGTCCACCTCTGGGACTTGAACCGCGGAGCGCTGGACGCAGAGCTCTCGGTTTGCGGATGTCACTTTTACTCTTTGCTAGCTTCTGACGATATCCTACAGCTTCAGAAAACCCTCTTAGGATGACGGGACAGAATCATTTAATCTTTCAAGCCGAGAACAACTTTTTACATTGTCCTAGCTGACCGCATGATTTTATTCAGCTTAGGAGATCCCCTGATAGAGATGGGGTTGATGATGGCAGTATTTAACCCTTCCAGTTCGAAATTTCTCTCTACTGTAGAGGTGAAGAAAATCATCCGAAGGTAGAGAGAAGAAAACAGGAAAAGTAATGTAGTGGTGAAAGGGCTGTACAGGGGAGGGGAGGTTAAAGTAGGGTAGAGTTGGGTCGGCAATGGCAGGGTAGGATAGGGTAGGCTGAGGTAGGCTAGTGTAGGGTTGAGAAGAGTAGGGTAGGGTAAATTGAACTGAATAAGTATATACAATAAAATCTGGCGATACAACAACCAGGGTCATATGCCGCCGGAAGACAACGAGAATAAAAGCACTCGAAAAGATGAAATACACACACACACACACACACACACACACATACACATACACATACACATACACACACACACATACACATACACACACACACACACACACAAAATACAATTCATAATTAAAACAAGAAAAACACTAAAACACTAAGAACACTAAAACCACTGTATACTAAATTTTACACGGTAGTGCAGCTGCCTACACCAAGCAAAGGTTTCCCCCTCCACCACAACAAGCATCCTCTCCAAGTACCAACAGAAGACTACAATCCCTCTCCTACCCGGTGCTCAGAGAGGTAACGATGGCGCAATTCCCGTTTACCCACAAATATCACACATTTTGTTGGCCCCCACCGCATCCCACCTAATCTGCCAGTGGGAGCAAACAGTGAGTGGTTAGATGAATATCACTGAGCGAGGCAGAGGAGAGGTGAGGACGGGCGAGAGGCAGCAGCCTTTGCCAGAGCGTCAGCATGCTCATTGCCCACAATGGTACAAAACCACAAAGCAGTCCCTAGCAAGCACAGCCATTCTAAAACACTGTAGACAACAAAAGAGGATTGGACGGGAAAACACAAAATGGAGATCGGCAGAGCCGCTAAAAACTGTATAACAAACAGGAGGGAAGCTAAATATCAATTTGACTGCGAGTAAAATAGCAGTAAGTTCTGCGATAAAAGTAGATACGATGGGGGAAGACTCCTACCACGAATGAAATCGGGAAATATAACACCCAAGCCTGTCCCCTCACGGGATTTCAATCCATCAGTACATACGAGAATCGAGACACTGTGAGAGGAAGCATGTTCTAAAAAATAGCAAAGAGCCGCCTGTGAGGAAAGAAAGGCCCCTCTCTCAGGAAAGTAAACACACGGTTGCACCCCTGAGAGGAGCCAGGGAGCCATCCTTGGTACACGCACAGGACAAACAAGAAAGGTTGGAACATCCACATCCCCCATGGCAGCCTTCACCCTGTACCCAATCGGATGTGGATAGCGAGGATACGGCGAGGCAGACACTCCCTCCGGAACAGAGCCAATAAAATCTTCCTGAACTTTAGCAAAGACGGTGACACTAAGGACACTAGTTTGAGGCACTCCCTCCTCTTGAGGATATGAGGGAAACAAGGTGGCACCAATACGGAAAAATTCCATAATCAGTAAAGGCAACCTACCACGCAAACCAAGATGGTGACCTGCAATACCTGGCTTGTGAAACGGTAGGACAACAACCCCCCGCCAAGAAGCAGGAGTGGACGAATCTATCCAAATTCTATTTATAAGACTCAGGAGGAAGGACACTGCTTCATCATCCAGGTACCTCAGCACTGCATGGGGAATATTATCGACTCCGGAGAAGTGTCATGACAGGGAAAGGGTAGACCAAAGTTTACAACAAGACAAAGGGATGTTGTAAGTCTCTCCGCCCCCAGAACGGATGTCCAACACCTTAATCTCCTCCACCTCCCTAAGCCTGGAAAAACCGAAGAACGAGTATCCCTACAGGAGACCTCAGCGGTAGGATAGGTAGGGAACGCTAGGGCAGGGTAGGCTGGGGTAGGGTAGTGTAGGACAGAGAAAAGTAGGTTAGGATGGGTTGGTTTAGGCTAAAGAAGGACAGAATAGGAGAGGGGTAAAATGTGCCTAGTCCAGGAACGAAAAATATATCAGTTATTCATGTAACTAGCGTTTTCTATTTCGGTATTTCTTTCCCTCTTCTTCTCTTTTCGACATCTCCTTACACTTCCTCTTTCTTATGTCGTCTGTGTTCTTTCCTGTATCCTACATCCTTTCCCCCTTTCATCTCCTCTTTTTTCCCTTTTGCTTTCTTTTCCTTCCCTTTCCTGTTGTTTCTCTTTCTCTCTCCCCTCTCTCTCATGTATCCCTCTCTGTTCCATTCTCTTTTCCATATACCCCTTAACTTCATCTTTTCTTTCTCCTCTCTGCTCCTTTCCACATTCTTCCTTCCACCTTCCTTGAATTCTTCTCTTTATGTACTCTTTCCTCTATAATTCCTCCTCCTCTTCCTCTCCCCTCCCCCCTCCACACACACACACACACACACACACACACACACACACACACACACACACACACACACACACACACACACACACACTGGTGGACGGGAGTTCGCGCCTCTCTCAGGTTGCGAAAAGTTTCACTGACGAAGTGGGTGGTTACTGTCCCCCTTGAGCAAGGGGACGGGTGTGTGCGTGTGTGAAGGTCACAGCCTTACCCTTAGATCGGACTATATGAGCTCTCAGCTCCCTTCCGGGAGGGTAAAAAGCTGACGATCACGACCATCAAGTGATCCTGACCGACCCGGTGAATTACACACACACACACACACACACGTAGGCGCCCCAAAAGTACGGGACGGTACTGTAGGGAAGTGCGGTACGGTATGGTATTTTTTTCACCAGTAAGAACGGTGCCAAATTACGGTACGACATTTCTTTAAGTACGGTACGGTACGAAATTACTTTTTTTTTCCGTGCCTTTTCCGTACCCATTGCCGTGCTTAATTATTCCAATGTGACTGTCCACTGTCCAGAATAATCCAGATGACAAATACTGACTTGTAGATAGGATAACCTAATTGTTTCCCTGACCAATGTTTTAAGATATAACCTTATGTTTTAGCGTGTGTGTGTGTGTGTGTGTGTGTGTGTGTGTGTGTGTGTGTGTGTGTGTGTGTGTGTGTGTGTGTGTGTGTGTGTGTGTGTGTGTGTGTGTGTGTGTGTGTGTGTGTGTGTGTGTGTGTGTGTGTGTGTGTGTGTGTGTGTGTGTGTGTGTGTGTGTGTGTGTGTGTGTGTGTGTGTGTGTGTGTGTGTGTGTGTGTGTGTGTGTGTGTGTGTGTGTGTGTGTGTGTGTGTGTGTGTGTGTGTGTGTGTGTGTGTGTGTGTGTGTGTGTGTGTGTGTGTGTGTGTGTGTGTGTGTGTGTGTGTGTGTGTGTGTGTGTGTGTGTGTGTGTGTGTGTGTGTGTGTGTGTGTGTGTGTGTGTGTGTGTGTGTGTGTGTGTGTGTGTGTGTGTGTGTGTGTGTGTGTGTGTGTGTGTGTGTGTGTGTGTGTGTGTGTGTGTGTGTGTGTGTGTGTGTGTGTGTGTGTGTGTGTGTGTGTGTGTGTGTGTGTGTGTGTGTGTGTGTGTGTGTGTGTGTGTGTGTGTGTGTGTGTGTGTGTGTGTGTGTGTGTGTGTGTGTGTGTGTTAGTTCACTACACGTCAAACGACTTTGGTTATACATAAGACAACGTGCTATTAAAGTTTGGGCACAACTATAATGCAATATTGTATGAAGTCAACTACACTCATAATAACGCGACGCTTCGTCTCCTCTGTCTGTCTCCTTACCCTGCGTCTGTCTGTCTTCTATCTGTCTGTCTCTGTCTTCCTGTCCCTCTATTGCAAACCACAAACTTCTCAGCTCTCCACAACGTCCTAGATTATCATTGTATCACGCAGTATATTATTTTTTCATTGTAAATGGCCCAAATTTTCGTCCTTTTGCAGCTTACTTCACATGGGTCATTGGCAGAAACGGACAACGCTACGGCTCCCTTTCCATACCACTTTTTTGTGACTTACGTTTTCTAGCATTAATCTATTGCTACAACTCAGCATTCAGGTTGGAGGGATGGAAAATTTGGGCCAAGTTAGAGTAAAACGAGTACAGAATTAGCAGAAGCCAAATAGCATACCTTTGGAGGGTGCAGCGGGAACAAGGCAAGATCGCAGTAAGGAGGACAATGGAGGGAAATCCAGCAAATCCAAGCAACAGCCTATGAAGTGACGCCAACAACACTTGTGTCTCACACTCGGTTCAAACGCCCGTCCACTTTATCACTAAACACCTGTGGTTCTGAAGTATGACAAGAGAAAATAAAAACGTAAGTGCCAAATTCAATGTAAGTGCCAACTTAAGTGTGAACAAAAGTGCCAACTCAAATGTCAACTTAAGTGCAAACTCAAGTGCCAAATAGTGTCAGCTCAAATGCCAATTGAAGTGCCAACTCAAGTGTCAAGTCACAACTCAAGGCCCAACTCAAATCCCAATACAAGGCCCAACTTAACTGTCATTTAAAGTGACAATTGAAGTGCCAACTCAAGTGGTGACTTAAATGCCAACCGAAGTGTTAAGCTCCGACTCAAGTGCCAACTTAAGTCCCAAAACAAGTGCCAACTTTACAATTGCCAACTTAAGTCCCAACACAAGTGTCAGTTTAAATCCCATCTCAAGTAGCAACTAAAGTTCAAACTCAAGTGCCAAATCAAGTCCCAACACAGGTACCAACTTGGGTCCAAACACAAGTACCAACTTTAGTGCTAACACAAGTACGAACTCACGTCCTAACTCAAGCGCTACCTTAAGTCCAAACTCAAGCTCCAACTTAAGTCTCAGCTCAAACGCCAACGTATGTCCCAACCCAAGTGCCAGCCTAAGTCCCAACTCAAGCACCAAACTAAGTCCCAACTCAAGCACCAAACTAAGTCCCAACTCAAGCACCAAACTAAGTCCCAACTCAAGCACCAAACTAAGTTCCAACTCAAGGGCCAACCTACGTACAAAAGTCCCTACTCAAGAGCAAACTTAAGTGCCAACTCAGGTGCAAAACATGGTCCCAACTCAAGTGCCAAATTAAATTCCAACTCAAGCGCCAACTTAAGTACAAACTCAAGAGTAAAGACATAGGAAAAAAATATCTTTAACTTCTGCAGTAAATTTCAAAGCATGGACAAGAAGTATGACGTCTGGAACTGTCTCCCTCTGTCTGTATTTCCTGCTTCCTATGATCTTCAGTCTTTTAAACGCAGTGTGTCCAGGCATCTCGAAATGATCGGATCTTGAATTTGGCTCTCTCTTGTATTTTGTTCTTCTCTTGGAAGGAACAGTTATTGCGGGCTGTGGCCTTTGGTTCCTTCTTCCCAGCATTAAAAAAAAAAAAAAATGTGGAGTAATGAGAGAGAGACGGAGGCGAGTCGGAGGTCGTAGAAACAGGGATGATGATGCTGGAAAAAAACTTACGATCTTATTTCTGTCGTAAATTAAGATTTTTTAAAAGAACAAGAAGGAGACGAGGATTAGAAGTACAATTTGAAGTCCTAGGTTCGTCTAAAAAGCGAACCTGGTGGACTGCAGGCTGAGGGCGGTATCCTAGTAAGGCTATGAAGCTTACTAACACCTCCTCCTTACCGATTTATTTCTAATTCTGCTCCGTTACTATATACTTGTGTGTTATTCATGCAATCTATGTCGATATTGAAAAGACATAAGGAGGAAACCCGGGGATATTAATGAGTGGTTTGGAAGATAAATCGCTAAGGAAGACGTGTTAGGGAGCCTCCTTACACGACGATAATACAGGACTGAATCTCTCTCTCATCTGCAGCCTTGCATAAAAAAATACAGGTAAGCTTGCTGTTCTTTGTGTAAATCCTGTCATAGCAATAACAGGTGCTGGAGAGGAGGGTCTTGGCCTCGTGGCTTCGATAAGACCGCGTGGCTCTGATGCCTGGTCACACAAACGTCCCTCAGTTGCCACCCTATTCCCCAAAAGAGTAATGGTGGACTGTAGCAGAAGGGTAACTTTAGCCAGGTGTTTACTGGGTTCACATTTCAGATGAACTTGAGGCTGTATCAGCTACCAGTACTACTAAGATTTCTCACTGCACGTGGGAGGAAGCCAGTCACATCAGGACATATGGAAGTGAAAAATGGCTGACGAAGAAAGGGAAACGAATGAATTAATGAGAGAAGAATAAGAGATGAAGGAATGAATGAGGGAGAGATGAAAGTGAATGAATAGATATGAAAAATAAAAAGGAGCAGGTAAAAGACAAGTCATAAAGAATTGTCAACGCCGTCAGCCTCACTTTGTCAAACACCAAGTTTTCCTGCTTAGGTTCTTGATTTTACTCCCATCTTCAGCTTTATGTTAGACTTTCCTCTCTCGTCTGCCTTTTATTTTGCTGATCCTATTATACATATATTTCCTCCTCTGTCATTTTTTTTTCATTGTACATTTCTTTCTTTCTTTGTCTTTTTTTTTTTTTTTTCAGATTTTACTGTGTATTCCTTGCCTCTTTTGTCTTTTTTTTTTTTTTATTGTATATTATTTTTGACACCACCTGCCTACCTGTCAGCCTGCCAGCCAACTAGATTGCTTTCTTGCCTGCATACTATATATTCCTATATGTTTTGCCTGGCGCTGATGAGAAGCCTGTGCGTGGTGGCGTTGGACACCCTGGGTGGAGCAGCTGCGACATGCATCCGCGAGCCAAACCTCCATATATTTCCCTGCACCTCGCCGTGGGGCGGGTGTGCATGGAGAGTCTGTTTACCGAAGTGCATGATGGCAACAGAAGATGAGGAAGATACGAGTGATATGTCTGCATGACTAATGTGCCTGAGGGTTCTGCTATCTGAAATGCATGGTGGCTATTGCCAATGGACAGGAGACTCAAAGGGTGAGACAGGCAGTCAGACGGACGGGTAGACAGAGCAGTTTGTTGCTTAACATCGGTTAGTCTAGCTGAGCAGACCCGTCAGCCACAATCAGAAACTGCTCCTACGGGACCGTCGTACAGGTACAGTACAGTACATGCAACGTGTAGATATCCGTAACCCCAGTGTGGTAGACAGCTTCTCACAAGAGTCAGACCAAGGCCCTTCACATGGCGAGGTGCAGGAAACTATGAGTGCACAGTGCCACCACGTGTAGGCTCCTCCTCAGCACCTGGGGACGAAGGCTGACAGGTAATGAAGACAAGAGGAGGGAGGAAAAGGTGGTGACGGCGGCACTGACAGGGAGGAGAAAGGCTTGGCGTTAACAGTGTGGGTGATGTTCCCGGTAACTAACTAAGCTTTACGACCACACGACACACCATTTATGCCCCTCTCGTTGGCATGGCACACCGCAACACTTCTTCTTAAGCCAATTATTTTGCGTATCACACCTTATTGTTGCTTTAAGTGCTATATTATTATCCGTTTAGTTTGCCTTAGTAACACACGAGGATACTTTGACCCATTAGGCAAGGTATTTAAGGAAGGTTTCAGGATGTATCGTCAGCCAGCACGAACACCACCTTTTGTAAAGTGTTGCCCTGCAGGGAGACACAGCCACGGAGGAGGAGGAGGAGGAGGAGGAGGAAGATAACGACGACGACGACGATGATGATGATGACACGCACGCACGCACATGCACCTGCGTTGACTGGAATATTAATATCCTCCAGTGTTCAGTGTTGTTGGAAGAGGTAGGCTCGGCAGGCAGTGAAGCAGACAGGGAGACAAGAGAAGCATGTAGACGCACGCTGAGACACTTTTGCATGTCCCGTCTCCAGCATATGTTTTTACCAGACGTAAAGGCAAACACACGCACCCTAACACACTCCTGGATGTCCCGTCACTAGCAAATGATTTTACTAGACGTAGAGGCAAACACACGCACCTTTATTCTACAAGACGCACAGGCAAGCACACGCACCCTAACACACTCCTGCATGTCCCGTCACTAGCATATGATTTTACAAGACGTAGAGGAAAACACACGCACCTTGACACACTATTGCTACATGATTCTACAAGACGCACAGGCAAACACACGCACCCTAACACACTCCTGCATGTCCCGTCACCAGCATATGATTTTACAAGACGCAGAGGGAAGCACACGCACCCTAACACACTCCTGCATGTCCCGTCACCGGAACAGGATTTAACAAGGGGCTTAGACAAGGTAATGAGAATTATGAGAGGTAAGTTCACCCGACTCGAGCAGGCTGTGACGTCAGGGATAATAGAGAGAGAGAGAGAGAGAGAGAGAGAGAGAGAGTGAAAGAAAACGAATATGATGGTATACCAATGTAAACTGGCAATTTCCGGATCATTTGGTAGGTGTTTAGTGTTGCTATACTCTCAACCAGTGATCTCTGTCAATATTTTCAGTTGTGTCTCAATCAACCAGCTTACAGGCACCTGTGACGTCGGATCTGTGTCTGTATGACCCTGTATACGACATTCCTATATTCTCTGAAAACAGATAGTCCTTCTTGAAGACATGTTTTATATTTCAAAAGCATAGCATTAACTTCTTCATTGCTCTGCATGCAGTTTAGGATGCAAATAAAAATAACCCCTATAGGCTGGGGAGGTGATATCACAGGGCAGGTAGGTGAGTGGCTGGCAGGGACCCTCAGTCTGGATTATCTGTGACGTCATGCACAGACAGACACGTTTTTGCCCCCCCCCCCCCGTGTTAAACTACCTTATATTCTCTTCACCTTGGGCGCAGAAGCAAGATAACATTTTAACACGTGTTTGTAGGCACCATTTCAAGTCAGGGGTATATTCTAAAATATTACAAATTTCTATATGCAGCTGGTACTGTGTATTGGAGGAAAACGGAAGATAAAATTTACAGGCAATAATGGAACTGTATTAAGCAACCGCCATCCTCCAAAACAATGTCAGATGTTTTTGTAATAGCAATGAAACTTTATAAAGTACGTGTTATCAAGAAGGCGATCCGTAACATGGACTCTGTAAATGTTAACAAGAATCACAGACGCTAGCTGACAGGAGCACATGCTTGGCTTCGCGTGTAAACCACAACTGTCAACTCTCTCATCTTCCCTCACACAGACACGCCAGTTGTTACTCGTGCCCTGAGGTTGACTAGCACGAAAAATCTTGCATAAGGATGAAATAAACTGCTAAATCTGTCCTACGTTGTAGCTTTCCTGACTACGTGTAGACCACAACAGCCAGTCTCTCTCATCTTCCCTCACAAATACGCCAGATGTTACATTGTGCTCTTAGGTTGTCTGAAGAAGAAAAGCTGCTTAGGGATGGAGAAATAATATAGCTAAATATGGCCAAGACTAATATCCAGTATCACCTAACGTTTGTGCGAGTGGCAGAGTTTAATAGTTATAAGGCATCTCTTGCTATTGCCAATTGTTATGTAAAATATTCTCTCCTCAGTCCCTGCTTGTCCTTTACCCCCCTCCCTCCTTTCCTCCATCTCCCCATCCCTCCATTTCTCTCCCTCTCCCTTCATCTCTCCCTCGGCTTCCATCGCTCTCCATTTCCCCCCCTCCCTCCCCCCCTCCTTGCTCTCCCCTTTCTCGTCGCTATTTTTGACAGCTGCCCATCTCACCCACGCCGGTATTCGTGACCTGTTTTCCTCTAAGCATCAAGCTCTGTTGGAATCATTCTCTATTGGTTCCTCGATATTTTGGCTACGAAAGTCCCTCTGTATATCAGCGTCGTAACAAACCCAGGGCGCCTGTAATATTAAAACAATAATGCTTACCCCTTTCAATCTTATGACGAATTATTCACGCTGTCCCTAAAAGACTTTAGAGACTCTTCGGACTGTAGTTCTTATATATAGTCGTAGATATAGCCTTCATTAACCCCCTCTATTTTTTTCAGGCAGGGAAGAAGGAAGTAATGGCCAGAAGCCGGCAAGCCTTTTACTACAGAAAATTGAAAAAAAAAAAAAAAAAGCCAAAGATGAAGGTAAGAAATAATTGAGACATGTAAATTAGAAGATGTCATGCTTTTGAAGGGGTTAACATCATTGCCTAGACTAAGCCTCGTCTTACTACAGGGCAATTTTTTCACTTTATAGAAACACCGTAATGGGTTAGTCTGAAAGAACGTCCTTCCTCTGAAAATTAGGAGTATTAACGCCTAAGTTTTTATGCATTTCACAAGTTTAGGACCCCAAACTGAACTGGCAGCTTATATACCCTCTCCGGGAGAAGGTTATAGAGATGAAATTATACTTATTAACAGTGACACAAGTTTTATTATACTCTAACGTGCTGATAGGTAGAGGTGGCAACAACATCCACTCTCCTCTAGTGCTGCCTACTTCTTTGTTTCAGTCCTCCTCTTCCTGTATCTTTCATCCTTCCTGTCTATTATTCTACCCACTTCAGGCGAGTGTATCACGTAACAAGCCCAATGGTTCCCTGTTACCCAGAAAACCATATGCAACGCTGAGTGGTAACCATACACCCACATAACAGGCCGATGTGCAGCAGACTATGGTGCCCCTGTTAAAAAATTCCAGTTCTAAATGTGACATTTATCCAGGTAATAAACCGATACTCTTCCCACTGCCTTGTTATGGCGGGGCGTCGTCTGCTGCAGGAGAATATCACTTCAAAGCATGGGAAAGTCATGTCTCAAGAATTACTCTACCCGCCACACATGCAATATTCCTCAAATCAGGCCCCCCTTTTATAAGTGACAACAGTTGTTTAAGTTTGCATAGGTTAAGGAAAGTGAAAGAACAGTATTGATTTACAAAGTAAATACATTCACACCCAATACACACGTAAAACTACATTAACTGAGAATGACTGTGTAAAGTGTACGGTGTATGACAACTTGTAGTCTACTCCACATAGCTATTTTCATAGCTAAATCCATAGTTATTCTCAATTTCTTCCAAAATATTTCCTGGCCATACCTTACTACTTTCTTCTACTAACTTTGTTCACTTATCCTTTATTTCCTATGTCCTTAGCAATTTCTTATATCTTCCACTTTATATCCCACCACACTTTCTATATTCTCCACATTTTTTCCATATCCATACAACTTAATGGGTTCACAAGGATTTTTATGGCCACACGTTAGTCAAATTTCACTGCACTATAGGCGCCTTGCTCAGCCTTCTCTGCTGCCACAAACTGCTGCTGTCTGCGGCTGCGGTAGGCCACTTGCTGAGATGGTACTTAACATCGATAGTCTGGAATTCTTGAAGTAGACGGTATGAGAGGGGCGAGAGAGAGTGAAATGAGGCGGGGATGTGTCCGTGAGTGCTGTGTGCCGGCTACTGCTTTTACAGAGACCTCTCACCCATCCAGGTCACGTTGGTTTTGCAGTGACATCATCGTCCACTCACCAGTCTTCTCAACTCGACTGAGCAGCCACGGCACATGTGGAGTTTAAAGCATTATTAATACACTTTGGTAAAATGTAATGTGTAATGTGTTTCAGACATTCAGCCACTCATTCCTCTCAGCCATACTCATTCCTCTTAATTACGAGATAAGTGGAATATGAATGAAAACTGAGGAAAACTTTCTATTCGATCCCAGACGAAGCAATGATAAGCAATTAAATCTTGTAAACATTGAACGAAACATACACGATGAAGAAACCACTTGTTGGACGACGTAAGAAAGAATTAACTTAATTCTGCACAAATAATACGCTAATTTTTAGGAATTTAATGTCATGACTTAGTCAAGACGAACCACCCTGCAGGGGCGGTTGCTTGGCTCCAGTTGGAGTCTTGGTCAGCTAGACATTGCTTGTTTAATAAACCAATAAATGTTCATGATTTTTCCTCAAGGAGTTAAGGACAGTTTTATGTAACCCTCCCAGAACGACACGAACAAACCACAGACGATTTAATTGACCAAAACCCTATTCAATCAGAGCTGAAGGATTGGAAAAAATTGCAGACTAATACTGCAGGTACCAAAACAATGGAGGCAGTAATTAAGTGTAGTGAAGAGTCAACATTGTGCCAGCCACCGACCCAATATGGTGGACAAAATGTGGATATGGGGGTCAGAGGGTCAGGGTGTAGGAGAGAATATGGTGGAAAAATGCTGGTAGAACAGAAATTGATCATTACTTACACACACACACACACACACACACACACTAAGGTTCACTGTCAAAACAGACCAACAACAGTACAACATGAACTGAACAAGCTATCAAAGGCTAGCCACGAAAAACGTGACGGTAAATACATTACTAATAAAATGAAAAAGTGAAGCAAGTGACGAACACAGGTCACTTTTCAATATAACCACACCAATTTCCCTCACGATTTCTTTATTTTCGTCAATACCTTGATGTAAAAGTACCTATAAATCTAACTAACCCCGTTGTCAGTCCTTAATCTTGCAGTTTAAAGCCACTGCTCCACGATATGGAAAAATACAGGGGACAAGGGAAGGGGCTATGCTGCACCGCGCCTCTCATCACTACTAGCCAATTCCCACCAAACCGTACCCACTCCCTGGATGACCTACCCCACTCGTCGTTATTGCTACAGCCCAGCACTTTCCTACGAACAACCCCCAAAACAAAAACCACCTCCCTCTATATGTGGCTGTCGTAACAATGATTAATATATACATAAACATTTCAGCTGTACACATGAATTAAATGCAGATTTACAAATATTCCACCACCAGTGTCACTCAAATCACTCCTATCACCTATTCTTAAAACTATCACTATCAAATTTAAGTCCAAAATAAAGCTGTACAAGTAGTAAATATAGAACATACCTTCATAAATGGTTAATATCCGACTACCACCTTCCCACTAGATACATCAAGCTTTAGTTCAACGGCTGGATCCACTGTCGATGTCCTCTAACATCAGTCACTAATTTATCCAACTTACTCCCTCACGTATGGACTCTGATCTAGCGCCGTGCAAGGTTATTCACGTCCCATTGCTCCTGGTTAACTAACTAATTTCATGCAGGTTTATTTCACCTCGACTCTGAATGAAGCACCACAGCTTCACGAAAGCATGAATATCAGTATGAAGTACTCGACTCCACGGAGGAGAAAAGATACGGAGTAACGAGTCAAGGTTAAAACTGCGAGGCCATTACCTTCACGCCATCTAGTGCACAAGCGAGATAAGGGAGAACGGGATATAAGAGAACGGTTACGGGGTAGACTATGTTTAGATTATGAATCGGGAATATATAAGCCTTCCACGTGACACTAAGTTAGTCTTAAATAATTATATTGTGCATGAGCATCCTTCACCATTGATAATATGAGGCTGGTGAATAGCGTCCCATATAACGTATTTTGAGACAAAGATTCATTCCAGTGATAAAAGTCTTTGATCCGGAATATAATGGATGTATTAATGGAACGCTCTGGTAAAAATTACAGCTATAAACTCATTCTACAACTCCCTAGCACCTCTTCCTTAGCTACTTATTTTGCTTATTACACCTTGCTCTCCTACTGTGCTGTATAAATACTTCAAGCTTTACCATAATCTGCATAAAAAACGTACAAAAGGATGTTAATCAGCCTTGTCCAAAAATATATCGCTAATGAAGTCTTTGATTGACTAGTGGGAGGTGCCTGTGTGTTACCATGGCAACCTCTCACACCACCAGTTACATACACACATTTTCCCACCAGCAAGTTCCATTAGAGAGTATTGTGTGTGTGTGTGTGTGTGTGTGTGTGTGTGTGTGTGTGTGTGTACAGTCATGCGTGTGCCTGCACATCTCACCGCAATGCTCCGCCAACACCCACAACACTTTTCTCCTTAATTTCTTACCACAGAGAACTCTTACATTCCTGGATCTTTTCAAAAACTTGGTTCGACGTCGTTCTTACATATTATGAAGGAAAAAAAGGTAACCGTTGATATAAATGTTCGTAAAAAAACATTAAATATAAACTGCGGGAGATATATTCTTTTCACTTTCACTTGGCCCAGATTTTCGTTCTTTTGCAGCTGATTTCACGTAGTTCAGTGGCAGAAAGTACAATGCTATGGCTCTACAACCTTGCCTCAGCACATCTTCGTGACCAGCATCATCTTCCAGTGTTCATCTACTGCTACAACTCCGCATTCAGGACGGAAATAGGGGAGTTTTAGGCCAAGTTAGAGTAAAAAGAGTATGGTGGACAATATTCATAGTCTTGCCTTGGTTAGAGTGTGGCTTGGTTAGAGTGTGTTACACACACACACACACACACACACACACACACACACACACACACACACACACACACACACACACACTCCTTTCCCCACCATCAAGTCCTACCTTAGAATACTTGTGTGTGTGTGTGTGTGTGTGTGCAATTTTATCAGTGTGACGTGCGTGTGTGTAGCCATGTGAGTATATTTCACGTACATGTGTAGGTGTGTAAGTATAAACAGTCTTATCAGTATGACGTGTGTGCGTGTGTGTATGTAACGTACATGTGTAGGTGTGTATGTGCGTGTGTTTGACGTATATGTGTTGGTGTCTATGCGTGTGTATGTACTGTACGTGTATGCTTCGAGATGTGTATATGTATGTATATATGTATGTAGTGTGTGCACATTTGTGATATATGTATGTAGATGTGTGTGTGTGTGTGTGTGTGTGTGTGTGTATATAGTGTGTGCGTGTGTATGTACTGTACGTGTATGCTTCGTGATGTGTGTGTGTATGTATGCATATATGTATGTAGTGTGTGCACATTTGTGATATATGTATGTAGATGTGTGTGTGTGTGTGTGTGTGTGTGTGTATGTGTGTGTGTGTGTGTGTGTGTGTGTGTGTGTGTGTGTGTGTGTGTGTGTGTGTGTGTGTGTGTGTGTGTGTGTGTGTGTGTGTGTGTGTGTGTGTGTTTGTGTGTGTGCACGTGTGTGTGTGTGTGTGTGTGTGTGTGTGTGTGTGTGTGTGTGTGTGTGTGTGTGTGTGTGTGTGTGTGTGTGTGTGAAGTGTGCGTGTATGTATAAAGTGTTTGCGTGTGTGTATGTAGTGTGTGCGTGTGTATGAAGTGTGTGCGTGTGTATGACGTGTGTGAGTGTGTGTATGTAGTGTGTGCGTGTGTATGTATGCACGTTTGTAGGTGTATACACGTTATCTTAAAGCTCTACGTTCTCATACAATACGGCACGTTAGAGAGAGAGAGAGAGAGAGAGAGAGAGAGAGAGGGAGGAAGGCCGTTGACTGTGTGTGTGTGTGTGTGTGTGTTTGAATAGTCACCCATCCAGGGGGAGAGAGAGAGAGAGAGAGAGAGAGAGAGAGAGAGAGGGAGGAAGGCCGTTGACTGTGTGTGTAATTCACCGGGTCGGTCAGGATCACTTGATGGTCGTGATGGTCAGCTTTTACCCTCCCGGAAGGGAGCTGAGAGCTCATATAGTCCGATCTAAGGGCAAGGCTGTGAGCTTCACACACGCACACCCGTCCCCTTGCTCAAGGGGGACAGTAACCACCCACTTCGTCAGTGAAACTTTTCGCAACCTGAGAGAGGCGCGAACTCCCGTCCACCAGTTGGCGAGCGAGAGCGTTACCACTGCACCAGCGAGCGGTGTGTGTGTGTGTGTGTGTGTGTGTGTGTGTGTGTGTGTGTGTGTGTGTGTGAATAGTCACCCATCTAGGGAGAGAGAGACACAGAAACAGAGACAGAGACAGAGACAGACAGATAGAGACAGAGTGATAGAGAGAGAGACGGAGAGATGAAGGTCGTTGACTGTGTGTGTGTGTGTGTGTGTGTGTGTGTGTGTGTGTGTGTGTGTGTGTGTGTGTGTGTGTGCATCAGTACTGAGGCTGGGCAGTTACAGCTAACTGAAGAACGTGGGCAAGTAGGTAGGCAAGAATAAACGTAAGTAGGTAGGTAAGTAGGTAGATAAGGAGGTAGGCAAAGTAGGTAGGTATTTAGATAGGTAGGTAGGTAGGTAGGTAGATTGGTAGGTAAGTAGACAGAGAAATAGGTGGGTAGGTAAGTAGGTTGGTAGGTAGGTAGGCAGGTCGGTAGGTAGGCAAGAGTAAAGTTAAGAAGGTAGATAGGTCAGTAGGTAGGTAAGTAGGTAGGAAGGTAGGTAAGTAGATAAATAGGTAGGTAGGCTGGTAGGTAAGTAGATACGAAGGTAGGTAGGTAAGTAGATATGTACAGTAGGTAGGACGGTAGGTAGGCCATTAGTATGTATATATGGAGATACCTAATAGACAACAGACAGACAGACGGGATGGATGAAAGGAAGGACGGAAGGAAGGAAGGACGGAAGGAAGGAAGGAAGGGAGGAAGGTAGGATGGAAGGAAGGAAGGAAGGAAGGTAGGAAAGAAGGAGGGAAGGAAGGAGGGAAGGAAGAAAGGAATGAATGAAGGAAGGAGGGAGGGAAGGAGGGAAGGAAGGAAGGAGGGAAGGAAGGAAGAATGGGGACTTGATTGAGGTGTTTGAGTGGATGAAGGGTGTAAATAGGGGAGATGTCGGCAGGGTGCTTGAGGTGAGCATACAGGATGGAACTGGAAATGGTGGTTTCTAGATAGACAGGTTCCGTTTCGGTGGGGAAATAGGTAGAGGTTGGTTTGCTAATGGAGTGGTGGACGAGTGGAGTAGGCTACCTAGTGGAGTGGTTGCTGCCTCTTCCATTGAGAGTTTCAAGCATAGGCTAGATAAGCATATGAATAATAAGGGGTGGATATAGAAAAAAGAAAATCTTATAACCAATACTAATTCATAATTTTTCCTTTTCAGGTTACACTGTGATAGTCTCTATTCTCCTTTCGCACTTTCCTGTGGGGTGTCTACGCCAGTTTTTCTATACGGCGTGGTGTTATTTCTGACTTTTTCCTGCCGGCTTCGGCTGGAGGGTTTGGAGGGCGGGGGGGAGCTTTCTTCTTTGTTATCCTTATCTCATTCTAGTAGTTCAGTTACTCTTCTAGGAGCTGCCTAGCATGGGCTAACCGGCCTCCTGCAGTTATCCTCTCTTCTTATGTTCTTGTGTACACACAGACATGCATTTAAATACGTGTATACATCCATACGTACACACAGGTAAAAATCAGGTGGAAAATTGACTAATAAATATTTTTCTATTCCACCTATCCATACATACATACATAAACATACAGACATGAACCAACTCGATCTCTGTCTGCATCTGCGGTTTCTCTAATGCATCAGTCCTTACATAACCATCCAGCCTTCCATCTCTTCACCATCCATCAGATCAGCCACACACACACACACACACACACACACACACACACACACACACACACACACACACAAACTCGTCAATATCCTTCAACCCGCAATAAAACTCACATGTCGAGCAAACAGTTCAACCTCCTCCTTTGCGGTATTGAGAGAGAGAGAGAGAGAGAGAGAGAGAGAGAGAGAGAGAGAGAGAGAGAGAGAGAGAGAGAGAGAGAGAGAGAGAGAGAGAGAGATGCAACTTGGATTTTTTGGTATAAGATGGATTGTTCTTTCGTCTCTCTCTCTCTCTCTCTCTCTCTCTCTCTCTCTCTCTCTCTCTCTCTCTCTCTCTCTCTCTCAGTCAGTCAGTCCATATATCTATCTATCTATCTATCTGTGTATAACTGTCTATTAATCTACCTTTCTTCATTGTTTCTCACTTCTTCCTTCTTCGTTTATACTCTGGCTATTTCTTAATTTTTTTTCCCTCCTCTCTTCCCTCCCCATCTCCCTCCTCCATACCTCCCTCTCCCTCCCTTAATCCCTCTTGTTGTCTTAATCTCTCTCCTCCTCCTCCTTGGCCTCTCTCTCTCCTTCACTTTCTCCTTCCTTCCTTTCTCTTCATTCTTTTCTTTTCGTCTCCCTCTTTCATCCATCCTTTCTTCCTTCGGTAATTTGGTTTGCTGTTCTCATTCGTCTCCATAATCTCTCTCTCTCTCTCTCTCTCTCTCTCTCATTATTCCATTCTCCATTTCTTTCTTTTTCTTCCTTTCACCTCCTCCCAAACCTCCCTTTCTCACCTACCCTTCTCTCTCACACCCTTCCATTTCACCATCCCTCCATTTTGCCTCCTTCCCTCCACTTCCTCCTCCTCTCCTTCCCTCCCCCCACCCTCCTAATCCCTCCCCCACCTCCCTAATCCCTCCCCCACCCGGTCAGTACCCAGAAATGGAAGGAATGTTACACAGACTCTATTTTCCTTTTGTGTACCTGAGATGTAAAGAAAAATGGGTGACAGGCCTAAACCATCAGAGAGAGAGAGAGAGAGAGAGAGAGACAAGTACCGTGAATCATTCAGCATTCACATAAGAACATAAGAAGAGAGGATAACTGCAGTAGGCCGGTTGGCCCATGCTAGGCAGCTCCTAGAAGAGTAACTGAACTACTAGAATGAGATAAGGATAGCAAAGAAGAAGGCTCTCCCCCGCCCTCCATACCCTCCAGCCGAAGCCGGCAGGAAAAAGTCAGAAAGAACACCACGCAGTATAGAAAAACTGGCGTGGACATTTTACAGGAAAGTGTGAAAGGAGAATAGAGACTATCACAGTGTAACCTGAAAAGAAAAAATTTTTGAATGAGTATTGGTTATAAGATTTTCTTTATTCTATATCCACCCCTTATTTGTCATATGCTTATCTAGCCTATGCTTGAAACTCTCAATGGAAGAGGCAGCAACTACTTTGTAGCTTATTCCATTCGTCTACTACTCTATTACCAAACCAATTTCTACCGATTTCCTTACTGAAACGGAATTTTTCTAGTTTGAAACCATTATTTCTAGTTCTATCCTGTATGCTCACTTTAAGTACCTTGCTAATATCTCCCTTATTTATACCCTTCATCCACTTAAACACCTCAATTAAGTCTCCCCTTACTCTACGCCTCTCTAGCGAATGCAGACTTAGTCTTTTCAGTCTGTCTTCATATGACAGGTTCCGGACGTCATGTATCATTTTTGTCATTCTTCTCTGTACATTTTCTAACGAATTAATATCCATTCTGTAGTAAGGACACCAAAATTGTACTGCGTAGTCTAAATGTGGCCTAACTAATGCTAGATAAAGTTTCATTATTACTTTAGATGATCTATGTGGCCTTACCAATGCTAGATAAAGTTTCATTATTACTTTAGATGATCTATTTCATTATTACTTTAGACCCGACCACCACCACCCCCACTGTCCTAATCCCGGAGTTTAAACGTAGATAAGACCTCATTTGACCTTTGTTACGCCTCCCCTGACCTTTGTTCCGCCTGAGACGCTGAAGGGGACGCTGTAGGAGGGCAAGATTTATAGGGGGGGTGAAGCGAAAATGACCCTAGGGAAGACAAATTACTTGGAGGTGAAAAGACTGAAGGTGTTGAGATTGTAAAGTTTTGAGAGCGAGAGAGAGAGAGAGAGAGAGAGAGAGAGAGAGAGAGAGAGAGAGAGAGAGAGAGAACATGACCAATTCAGAGGAACAGATAAAAGAAATACTGGGTTAACAGAGAGAGAGAGAGAGAGAGAGAGAGAGAGAGAGAGAGAGAGAGGGAGAGGGAGAGAGAGAGAGAAGGTCATTGGTGTGGACATGAAAACAAACAATGAGTGTGAAGTGGTGGACCTTATCTGGGGCCTCATCTGTGTGTGTGTGTGTGTGTGTGTGTGAGAGAGAGAGAGAGAGAGAGAGAGAGAGAGAGAGAGAGAGAGAAAGACAGACAGACAGACAGAGAATTAAGCAGTAAAATCTAAACAAATACTTTAATAATAATAATAATGCGTTTAAGTCTTTCAGCTAGATTTGTAAATGTATGTAGCGCTTTATGTATTTATGTAGCGGGTTTGTTTCTCCATAAATCCCATTACTGTAAATTAACGTTGATATTGTTGTAGTAATATTATTTTGGCAACTCACAAGGGAATATTATTATTGCTTAGGATATTTGCACATATTTGTAGACGCACACGTATACACACAAAGGCGTACACACAGGCATATTGTAATAGTGTACATATGATGAATTACACACACACACACACACACACACACACACACACACACACACACACACAGGTAAAACAGGTGAGGTAGGCAAGGTACACGTGGGTTATCAGGTAAATCTCAGGGGCGGTCTTCCTCCCCTGGGGTGTTGGGTGGGGGGAGGCCCTGGGGGTGTTTGGAAGGGGGTAGTTGAGAAGGAAGGAGGGATAGAGAGGGAGGGGGGGGGAGAGAGAGGTGAAGTGGAGGGAGTGGAAGACAAAATGGGAGGTAGAGGTGGGGAGGAAGCTAGGGAAGGGAAGTGGGGAGAGATTGTGGGGGAGAGAGAGAAGGAGAAAATGTTATAGAACTACAGATAGATATATAGACAGATAGGTAGACATGGATAGGTAGATGGATAGATAGATAGGTTTAAAAATAGCTAGATAGATAAATAAATATAGATATTAATAGACAGCCTGGAGCACTATAATCACATGGGGTTCAGCCTCACACCTTACCTCACACCTGCCTCCACCCCACCCGACCCAACCCCACCCCCGGGAATACCTCTCATTAACACCTCGCCTCACCTCTTGTGGGACTACCTTTCTGACTGACACCTTTTGTTTTGAGAAAGCAGTAGTTTAACTTAGCTGATCCGCAATGATTTTCAGTCTTAAGTATTGTTATAAGGGGTGACAGGCATATATATATATATATTTTTTTTTATAGCATTGCAGCCCAGCTTTGCCACCAAAACACAGTACTTGAAATCAGCTGGATGTCCATAAGATACATCGCATACAGTATATTTATTCCCTGCCACAGTGGGGTTAGGGGAAGGCTGGCCAGCATCCTGAATGGCAATGTAATCAGCAAACCTCAACTGTGCCTCAGATCTAAGCCTTGACTGGCCCCATCCTGCCGCAGTGCCTTCACCCACTACATCACTAGGCGTCAGCTATACTCAGGTCATTTTATCTAGGCGTAGACTTGCCATCTTGAATGTTGAGCTGTAACAGATCATCATCATGGCGCTAATAATGAAGTTCTGTGGAAGGGATGTTGAACCCTAGTACAGTCGTCCTCTGCCACTGAGCTATGACAATTACTGTATGCTGAGAATGAACAAAAATCTTTATGGATTTAAAGTGTGAACTACACACTATACTTTTGTTGCCCTAACTTGGCCTAGGTTTTTGTCTTTTTGCAGCTTATATCACACAGTTCAGTGGCAGAAAAATACAGTGCAGTGGCTTTGCATCCTTTTCATAGCACTTCATATCTTCTATGCTATCCTTATATCATTCTAGTAGTTCAGTTACTCTTCTAGGAGCTGCCTATAGCATGGGCCAACCGGCCTACTGCAGTTATCCTCTCTTCTTATGTTCTTATAACGGAATTTTTCCAGTTTGAAACCATTACTTCTAGTTCTATCCTGTATGCCCACTTTAAGTTCTGTACCTTGCTAATATCTCCTTTACTTATTCCCTTCCTTCACTTAAACACCTCAATTAAGTCTCCCATTACTCTACGTCTTCCTAGTCGGTGCAAATTTAGTCATTTTAGTCTTCATGTGGCAGGTTCCGAACATCATGTATCATTTTTGTCATTATTCTCTGTACGTTTTCAAGCGACTTTATATCCATTCAATAGTACGGACACCAAAATTGCACGGCGTAGTCTAAATGTGGCCTTATTAATGCTAAATAAAGTTGCAAAATTGCTCCTCGAAAGAAATCGTAGGAGCCTATTTGCTTTATTTCTAGCATCAATACACTTCTGCCTAGGTTGAGGTCTTACTAACCACAACTCCTAGATCTCTCTCGCATTCCGATTTACTAATTACTTTGTTATCTAAGTTGTATGTAATATCTCCCATGGTCTTGCCTACGTTCAGTACTGTACAGTTTTCAAAATCTGACACTCTGAAATTACCCACAAAATTTGTACAAGTGGCACCATTGGATTGTCAAGGCCAACGTCAGTCGTCATCGCCGCGCGAGGGCAGCACATACAAGGTTGACTCCACGCTGCTTGCCTGTCACTATCACGCGAGGCTGATGCAGTGACATAAGAACATAAGAATATAAGAGAGGATAACTGCAGTAGTCCGGTTGGCCCATGCTAGGCAGCTCCTAGAAGAGTAACTGAACTACTAGAATGAGATAAGGATAGCAAAGAAGAAGGCTCTCCCCCGCCCTCCAAACCCTCCAGCCGAAGCCGGCAGGAAAAAGTCAGAAAGAACACCACGCAGTATAGAAAAACTGGCGTGGACATTTTACAGGAAAGTGTGAAAGGAGAATAAAGGCTCCACCTCTCTCTCTCTCTCTCTCTCTCTCTCTCTCTCTCTTCTTTGATTTACTGGTGGTACAGTTACGGCCATATTCTTAAAAATAATTCCTTCCCTAAACTTTTCCTTCCCTTCGAATGATTTTCCTTTCCCTTCAGTATGCGTAAAGATTTCCTTGGAAGGGAAGGAAAAATGTTCAGGTTGGTAGCCCTGTTAAACTAAAATGACCCATCCTGCTGATATTTGGTATGATGGAGCGTTAAATTTATAAACTAATACATCAAAACACGCATATCTCGTGCTGGATAATGAAAGCACAACACATTTGAGACGTGGGAGGTGGCCACCACATCTACAGTATACTGTTGGTTTGTATTCAGCCATAAATGCCATTCTGGCCAACACCGCAGCGTGTTCACTCCTCAAGACAATATTTTGATAAATTATATTCGAGGAATATTATTACGCTTAATGTTGTTATTAAAGTCGCACCAATTTAAAACCAAGGTTTGGGTGGGGTCTGGCGCTGGGTGCAGCCATGCCATACTTCCTAAACGAGCGATGAGTAGATTCTGTTATATATGTAATAGGCATCACAGATAGGTACACACATACTAATACAATATAAACGTATGTATTCTAGCATATCAAAGGAAGGTAAACTTGTAATGCATATGGCTCTTGTACATCAATAAAGAAACGTGGCATACATATTTTACAGTGTGCTGAAAAAAATGTAGTTACTTTTACCGACTTTCACGGTAGTTCTAAGTTGGGTAAGTAATGTAACAATTACGTTTATAATATTATTTGAAGGAATCAGTAGAACATACGCTATTTTCTTAATAGAAATAAATAAGTTAAAACACTAACGAGCGGCAACATCCAGGCCCATACTGGGAATCATAAATTATGAGACAGAGAGAATGCGATTTTTAAATTCATTATTTTGGTTATATTTATAACTTAAATTAGTTTGTCTTTACACACACACACACACACACACACAAGTGGGTGGTCATGTCAGTGGCACCATTGGATTGTCAAGGCCAACGTGAGTCGTCATCGCCGCGCGAGGGCAGCACATACAAGGTTGACTCCACGCTGCTTGGCTGTCGCCATCACGCGAGGCTGATGCAGTGACATGGTGATTTTCAACATGTCGAGCCTCAGTGTCGCTCTTGCTAGGGTGGGGTGTGCATCTCCGACGGTTAGCCCATGGCGCCAAGCTGTCTACACTCGCATGATCGCATCTGCCATACCAACGGTTACCTTACCCCTTCCCTGGGCCCTGGCCCTCAGTCACCTAATGTCGAGAGGGGAGTATGTATGTGTGATGCCCAGCTCCGCGGTGCCTTGGTGTCTTGTTACCCACACCATACCAGGCTCATTGCAGATGAGAAATATGTTTCGCGGAGGGTGGGGGATGGAGAGAGGATTATTGAGAGGAGCATGTGTAGTTAAAAGGAAAGACAGACTGACAAATGAGGACGTGCAGGAGCGTTGTGGTGTTAATGTGAACGTGATAGAAAGCGTTAGGAGAAAATACACTGAGGTGGTCTGGCCATGTGGAAAGGATGGAGAGCGAGAGACAAGCGAGGAGAGTGTATGTGAGTGAGGTGGAGGGGGGGAGGAGAGGGAGGGGAGGCCTAAGATGAGATGGAAGGATGGGATGGAGGTATGTGAGAGAGAGAGGGGTGAGCCAGTGGCGTATCCAGGAAATTTGTCAGGGGGGGGCAAACACTTGGAATATTTCCCCATAATGTCACCACAAACTTTCCTAGATTTGATGCTTTATGTCATCAGAAATAAGTTGACATCATTACTGTCGCATTTGTTCCAATGTCTTAAAGAAAAACTATCTTTTCCCCACATATTCACAGCTTTCTTGAAGTTACTTTAAGTTAATAGCTAATAATCCTTTCAGAGGACAAGTATGTAAAAACACTCAGTACATAATGTTACCAGAGGTCTACTATTTCATTAGAGAAAAAATGGAAACACCAGCAATAAATTAGAAGGCACTGGAGTTGCCCCAGCAAAGACATCTCCATGTCACTAGTATCCTTGGTCATCAGGGTACTCTCGTAGATGGTAGTATTATCGATACCTGCATGCTAACTTCCCTCCGTTCTACCTCAAAATGTTTTTTTTTCTCGGTACCACAAATTTCTTGAGCACTTTTAGTACTGAAAAAATGACTGTCAACGCTATACTCTTGGTGCATCATTTACCTGCTATCTTTATCTCTCTGTGCATATAAGGAATTACAGCTATATTGCGTAATAACCTATGAAATTATAATGAATTATACCACACATCGGCACAGCAAGTACAGTCATGGACAAAGAAACCTGGAGAGCCTTCTTCTTTGCCATCCCTATCTCATTCTAGTAGTTCAGTTACTCTTCTAGGAGCCGCCTAGCATGGGCCAACCGACCTACTACAGTTATCCTCTCTTCTTATGTTCTTATGTACTATTATGAATATGAAATATTACTATGGTGGTTGGTAGTTACTGAATTTATATGCCGGTATACAGCAACAACATAAAATGTGGTTTCTCTTGTTTAGTGCAAGACTAGGCCTACACCTTATATTCCTGCAGAAATAATAATTGGATATAATTGTAGATTATAATATGTTCCTTGAAAAATAATAATTTGAATATATACAGTAATGTAGATATTGGGCCTCTCTAAATCAAAATGAAGCTTATATTGAAAAAGAAATAAGCATTATGAAAGTTTTATTAGAAGTACTTTTATATCCTTTTTCCGCCCAAAATAGAAATATTGGAGCCACCCAAGTTTAATTTACAAATCATTCTATAGACTGTACGAGTGTACATTTTTGAAGGCATACATAGATACATAATATAGATTGTAGTGTTTAGATTTAATTGTCTTATTTCTGCAGTCTTCTTTCCTTGCTATCAAGCTAGACTTTGTGCAAGAACAGCATTCAGTAGTTCTGGCCCCAGTTTATCTCTTTCTTCGTTTCAGTGACAGCATAAAAAAAAAAAAAAAGTGTCAGCAGTGGAATGGGGTAGGGTCAGAACCAATTTAGCCAAACAAACCAAATTTTTGAACATTGGATATGTGGTAGGTGGTGGCGAGCATCATCCACTCACTTGATGTAGAGCTGCCCACTTCTTCCTTAGCCTTTATCATTCTATTTCTGTGCCTGCCCTCCTCTCTTCATATTTCTCCCATATTTCCTGTCACTTCTTATTGCTTTTCTTTCCTTTACAGGTGGCTTTACGTTGAGTGACAAGCCAAATGGTTTCCTGTAAGCCTAGAAACCATTTACTACGCTGGGTGGTAACCATATAACCAAATCATACGTGCTCCCTACGTGTCAACAAGTGGGTTGGTGGAGGATTAGTGTCCCTTCCCATAAAACAAATAACTCAAAGTCAAATGGCTACCCCTTACGGGATTGTGGCGTCTGGCAATAGATAGATAGATAGATAGGTTCCTCATCAACATTCTTCACAGTCTGATGCGTTGTCAGCCGCCAGATTTACGAGAAGCAGTGTCAGTAATGATGGGTGACTTGTTACTTAGCGCTGAGGCAGTTTTTCTTTTGACATAGTAGACTCTAGAGGGCAACAGAGAATTTAAATACAAGAAAAGTACCTTTTAGAGCATATTCGCTTTCCCTATACTACGGTACATCATTTATCTTGCTGCAAAATAAGTATCATTCATTGAAGACATTCGTATTTACACTACGTTTTACTTAGATTTTGTAAAATTACCCTACAGTTGGCAACGATGTGGTTGTCATTTGTCAAAGTTAACATCGATCGCCATCGCCGCGCGGGGGCAGCACTGACTGGGACGACTCCACACTGCCTTTGTCATCACCGAGCGAGGGTGATAATGACAGAAGAGGCTCGGTTTCTCTCTCTCTCTCTCTCTCTCTCTCTCTCTCTGTTCACTTTAACTGGGAGTAAAATTGCCGCCTCTCCATCTAAATTGCAGAACTATAACATCAACACAAGAATAATGTGCTAGTCACGAAGAAGTGCTATGAAAATGTTACACACCGGCAATAGACTGCGAAAGGACGATAATCTCAAGTTAAAATCAAGGGACTAGTCTCTTGGGGTTAGGAAGCTTATTAACACCTCTTCCTGACCGATTTATTTCCGAGTTTGCTCCTGTACTCTGTTGTTTCTATCTATCCATCCATCCATCCTTCTATCTATCAATCTATTCATTCATCCATCCATCCATCTGTCTATCTATCTATCTGTCTATCTATCTATATATCTAGCTGTCTATCTGTCTCTATCTGTTGTGTTATTCATGCACGGTATAAGAAGCAAAAAAGAGGTTGTTAATGGGTAGTTTGGCAAATAAATCGCTCAGGAAAAGGTGTTAGGGAGCTTCCTTTGCCGACGAGAATATGGCCAGGAACATGATAAAACGTGTAATGTTTCTTCACTATAACATTAACACCACGTGAAATTTCGTGGAGGGGGGCACAGGGAGGGGGAGGCCGAGGATGAGATGAAGGGATGGAGGGGAGAGGTATATGAGGGAGGGGGGTGTGAGCTGGGGGGATGGAGAGTGGGGTAGTTGTGAGTGAGGTGGAGGGGGGGAGAGGGAGGAGGAGGCCGAGGATGAGATGAAGGGATGGAGTCACGTGGAGAGGTATATGAGAGAGGGGGTGCGACGTGTGAGTTGGGAGCAGGGCAGTGAAATGGCGGGGGACAGGGCCACATGGAGGCGATTTGTTTGTGGCCACCCCTTCCGAGATTACGGCGTCTGACAATAGATAGATAGATAGTAATTTCTTATGGCAATAGATAGATAGTAAATTCTTCCTTCACTATCTATTACATTTCTTCACTCCCCTTACTTAAAATCTACCTACCTACCTAGAGATGCATCATATTTTATACATTTATTTACCTACCTACCTACCTACCTATCAACAAGGGCATAACATTCTCTCTCTCTCTCTCTCTCTCTCTCTCTCTCTCTGCATGGAAAACAACCATTTATAGTCTGACAAATCTAAACATAGGGTTTGGGTGGAGTCACCCCCTCCCTACACTAATGCCATGTTTCCTAACCCTACGATGTATAACGCCTGTGGTTTGTGTAGTAGGAATGATACATAAACATAACTCATACTAATATAACTGTAATGAAAGTGCTGACATGTATCAAGGAAGAATAAAACTATTCTGCATACTATATTATACGATAATAGAGAAACGTGGCATAAAAATTTGGCAGTGTTGCTCTAAAAATATTCTAATTATTATTTACTTCCCCAACACTTCTAACATTGCTAATTAATTTAGCAAGTATAATTGCAAGAAAATTTGAAGGGTTAAAAGTGGGAAGAGGCGATCCTTTCATAATTAAAATAAATATATCAAACAGCTCTGGGGTGGCAGCACTCACGCGACACGTGTTTGTGTGTACGCTATGGGAGGTCACCAACCCCCTACAGGATTTAGGCCTATTGGGGAAACCTCTATAAAAAAAAACGCGCCGTGACTTTACCTCAAGGGTGGTGCGGAAATAAAGTCAAAATTATAATCCATACATAAAAATGGAAGTAAAAAACCATGGATGACACATAACAAAATCTAGCGAGAGAGAGAGAGAGAGAGAGAGAGAGAGAGAGAGAGAGAGAGAAATAATAATAATAATAATAATAAAACTTTATTTCCACTAAACAGTGGGTATTCTTATACATTATACAGTAGTACAGCATACAGTATGAAAGTTCTATACACAATATAATACAAGTTGATACATATGGTGGAGATTAGTGACAGAGAGGTAAATGGTTTAAAAGGTGTGGGGACACTTAGGTTAAAAATAGATCAATTAAGGGATTTTGGAACGAAGGCAGTGGGAAGGATTAAGACAGATGGGATTGTAAGATTAGGGAGTTTGAGCAATAGGGTAGAATGTATGCTCTCAATAAAAGTATAGCAATTATCAACGGCTAATTATTATACAGGTGTTGATGGTGGGGGTCTGTATTTATAGGAGGTGTTGGTGGTGGAGGTATAGCGGGTGTTGTTGATGGGGGTGTTGTTGGGGGTAGGGGTATAGGGGGTGTTGGTGGCAGGGGTATAGGGGGTATTAGAAAAACGGAGATCACAAGAGGGAAACAGTGTCAAGGTCATCGCTGATGGAGAGGTCAGCTCGGAAACGTGGCAACAGTGCAGGGAGGGGGTGACTCCACCAAAACCCTACGTTTAGATTTGTCAGACTATAGAGGTCGAGACAAGACCAACAAAGGTGAGTGAGTGAGGCTGTGTGTGTGTGTGTGTGTGTGTGAAAGAGAGAGAGAGAGAGAGAGAGAGAGAGAGCTGTCATCTGAAGCCTTCTTATACCACACCAAGCCACACCACATCATACCACACTCCACACACACACTGCACAGCACCGCACCGTACCACACCACACCACCCCACCCCACCCCACACCACCCCACCCCACACCACACCACACCACACCACCCCACACCACACCACCCCACCCCACCCCACACCACACCACACCCACACCACATCACACCACACCACACCACACCACAACGCACCACCCCACACCACACCACACCACACCACACCACACCACAACGCACCACCCCACACCACACCACACCACACCACACCACACCACAACGCACCATCCCACACCACACCGCCCCCCCCCACACACGTAGGCGCCTATGAACAAAAGCAAAGCATTTCTATAACACCCCCCCCTCACATATCCGTATGCCACTCATCACCCACCCTCCACACACACACACACATACACACACACACACACACACACACACACACACGCACACAGAGCAGATTTGGTTTTTCCTAGAAGTGAAACCCCCAAAGACTGAATAGGTTGTGTGTGTGTGTGTGTGTGTGTGACCCTATAGAAACCGTACTCTCCCTACATACCAGTCTCCTCCCAACAGTGTTTTTCCCTCCTCCTTACCGATTTATTCTCCAAACGACTCATTACTATCCCCTGGTTGGCTTCCTATGTCTTCATATCGTCATCGATTGCATGAGTAGAATATAGTAACGGAGCAGAAGCAGAAATAAATCGGTCAGGAAGAGGTGTTAGGAAGCTTCCTATAGTAGCCGCAGCGAGAAATGAACGCTGTGGTGGGGCAGCCGGTCATCCGGGGATTCCCCCACTGTAGCCATATCCACATGTCACCGACCATAGAGGTAGGATGTCACCGACCATCGGCCACCGCTGCAGCCCCGCTCCATGATCCTTACCCTGTGTCTCTGGCTTTCTCTTTCTCTCTCGGTTTCTATATAAACTGGTGTATTTCCGAAACTAATTATGAAATTATTATGACTTTTGTTCCACACCACCACTGAGGTAAAAATCAAGGAGAGTTTTCTGTATAAAGGTTTCCTCCCCCTTGTCTGAGGGCAGGTCAGTTCTGGCGAGTGTATAATTATAGGTCAGGCGGAGGTATCGGCAAGGCCGCACTCCCCCGCTCATATGCCACATTTAGGAGGGGGGGGAAACCTTTATACAGAAAACTCTCCTTGATTTTTACCTCAAAGGTGGTGTGGAACAAAAGTCATAATAATTTCATAATTAGTTTCGGAAATACACCAGTTTATATAGAAACCGAGAGAGAAAGAGAAAGCCAGAGACACAGGGTAAGGATCATGGAGCGGGGCTGCAGCGGTGGCCGATGGTCGGTGACATGTAGATATGGCTACAGTGGGGGAATCCCCGGTCATCCCGGCTGCCCCACCACAGCGTTCATTTCTCGCTGCGGCTACTATAACAGTAAAATACCCCCGCTAATACCAATACACCGGTCCTGTATGAGACAGCCCTAGCGTGGTACCTTATAGATGAAATTGATACAGTATTATAGATGTAACTTTTCCTTTTCAGTCTTTCCTATGAAATTTCCATATCAGTTATTCCATGCTACTTGGTGGTTTTTCTCACCTTTTCCTGCCAGTTTTAACTGGAGGGTTTGGAGGCGGGGTGAACCTTCTTGCTTTACTATCTTTACCCTTCAGCATGTAGAGTTAGATCTCGTAGTCATGGTCTATTCTCTAACAAACAGCCTCGAAAGGACGATAAGGTCTGTTGCTGTTTGCTTTCCTTTGTACTCCTTTGTGTATTCAGTATGGACGGTGGGTCTTAGTGCCAAAGTGGAGACATGTGGAGATGTATGATATGAAGGAGAGAGAGAGAGAGAGAGAGAGGAGGGGGAGGAGGCAAACACAGTGCTAAAAGATAGAATGACAAGACAGAAATAATGAGAGAGAGAGAGAGAGAGAGAGAGAGAGAGAGAGTCTTCTTTCTCGTCTTCCTGTCCAAAAAACGAGGCGATTAATGTGCAGAATCTCTCTCTCTCTCTCTCTCTCTCTCTCTCTCTCTCTCTCTCTCTCTCTCTCTCTCTCTCTCTCAGAGTTTTTGGTAGGAAGTTGTGCTGGAGATTAACATAAGAGAGGACAACTGCAGTAGGCCGGTTGGCCCATGCTAGGCAGCTCCTAGAAGAGTAACTGAACTACTAGAATGAGATAAGGACAGCAAAGAAGAAGGCTCTCCCCCGCCCTCCAAGACCCTCCAGCCGAAGCCGGCAGGAAAAAGTCAGAAAGAACACCACGCAGTATAGAAAAACTGGCGTGGACTGTTTATAGGAAAGTGTGAAAGGAGAGAGACTTTTATAGTGTAACCTGAGAAGGGAAAAGAATGAATTAGTACTGGTTGAGATTTTTTTTTCTATACCCACCCCTTATTTGTCATATGCTCATCTAGCCTATGCTTGAAACTCTCAATGGAAGAGGCAGCAACTACTTTACTAGGTAGCTTATTCCATTCATCTACTTCTCTGTTGCAAAACCAGTCTCTACCCTGTTCTTAACTATAACGGAATTTTTCCAGTTTGAAACCGTTACTTCTAGTTCTATCCTGTATGCCCACTTTAAGTTCTGTACCTTGCTAATATCTCCTTTACTTATTCCCTTCCTCCACTTAAACACCTCAATTAAGTCTCCCATTACTCTACGTCTTCCTACTCGGTGCAGATTTAGTCTTTTTAGTCTGCCTTCATGTGACAGGTTCCGAACATCATGTATCATTTTTGTCATTATTCTCTGTACGTTTTCAAGCGACTTTATATCCATTCAATAGTACGGACACCAAAATTGCACGGCGTAGTCTAAATGTGGCCTTATTAATGCTAACTAAAGTTGCAAAATTGCTCCTCGAAAGAAATCGTAGGAGCCTATTTGCTTTATTTCTAGCATCAATACACTACTGCCTAGGTTGAGGTTTTATTAGCCATAACTCCTAGATCTCTCTCGCATTCCGATTTACTAATTACTTTGTTATCTAAGTTGTATGTAATATCTCCCATGGTCTTGCCTACGTTCAGTACTGTACAGGTTTCAAAATCTGACAGTCTGAAATTACTCACAATATTTGTACAAGTGGCACCATTGGATTGTCAAGGCCAACGTCAGTCGTCATCGCCGCGCGAGGGCAGCACACACAAGGTTGACTCCACGCTGCTTGCCTGTCACCATCACGCGAGGCTGATGCAGTGACATGAAGAGGCTTTGGCCAATCACAACGCAGGATGCTTCTCTGCCTAGACGCTTCAGCCAATCATCGTGTTTGGTGACACGACTCTCAGCTGAGAAGAACTCAAAAACAAAACAGAGGACGAAATATGATGAGTTTGTCAGTTTGGGAAGTGCAGTGAGCAGAAATCATTAGTCACATTATTACCAGCATACCTACTGCTGCATGTTGTGCAGCAGTACTGTACATTCCTATTACACAATAATGTACGAGTACATTAAAATGCCTTCAGTATACTGTACAGACTGAATTCCTCTTATATTTAACATTTCAGCTGTACAACACTATTACGACATTAATGTGCGTTGTGCAAAACTAAACTGACACTGCTGTGCACTGTACAGAACTGTACCTGACATTTTATGTCCAACAAAAGCACCCTAGGAAAAGCACCCTTGGATGAAAGCTCCAGCAAATACATTTGTGTAGTTTTTTGTTTTTATTTTTTTTGCTCAACAGTAACCTATCCTGACCTAACAACCTAAAGTAACCTGACCTAAGGTAACTGAACAGCCTATGCTAAGCCAACCAGCCTAACCTAACCAAACCTTAACCAAACAACTTGACCTTACCTAACAACCTAACCTTAACTAACAACCTAACCATACCTAACTAAATAACCTAACCTAACAGAACTTAGCTGAACAAACATAAGAGCCACATAGAACAAGCTAACCTAAGCCAGCAAAAATAAAAATAATAATAATAATCTTAACCTGACCTAACAAGCTAAATTTATCTAACCTTAACCTTGGTCTGAGATTCACATATATACTGTTCTCAGTCATTCCTCACTTTTGCCAGAATATACTGAATAATTCCTTTCTAACTCCCAAGAGGGGATTCCATCCCTCCTTGGAAGTTTTGAATAAATATATACTCGAGTTAATCTTAAATTTTTATGGCATGGAATTTAGTGGTTTTATGGAAATTTTTGGTACAATCGGTTCAGTTACTCTTCTAGGAGCTGCCTAGCATGGGCCAACCGGCCTACTGCAGTTATCCTCTCTTCTTATGTTCTTATGTTTATATAACGATTTTGTACTTTTGTGGGCATAACAGTTATGTGAGGATCCAAATGTTGTCCTTACTCTTAGAAGGCACAAAGCAAAAGCCAAAAACCATCAAATCTAACCAACATAACAGGCTTTTATGACCGTTTTCTTTTTTCTTTTTAATTAATTGCCCCCTTGAAATGTGTAAATTCTCCTTGCCCTCTTCACCCAACTATCATATGCTAACTCAACGTAACCCTAAACTTAAATTAGCCTAGCCTAATAAATTAAGCTAATTTTAACCCACCCCATTCCAGTAATAAACTACCCTAACTTAAATAACCTAAATTTAAAATAATCAAGTTTAAGCTAAAAGTAACCAAAGCTAAACCCAATTCTTAAACTAACCTAATCTCACCTAACCTTAAATTAGCCTAACCTAAGTTTAACATCGCTAACCTTATCATTACTCAGTCCAAAAATAAACAAATCTTACCTAACAAAAATAAACCTAATCTAACCAACATTTAACCTAACCTAACCTAATTCTTAAATTAACCTAACCTAACCCAGTACTAACCTAACCTTACATGAGCCAAAATTAAGCTAAGCTAACCTTACAATAATCCAATCCACAAATAAACAAACCTAACCTAACGAAAAATAACCTAGTCAAAAATAACCTAACCTTGATTTTAAATTAACCTAACCTATCTTGAAACTATATTAGAAAGGGGATTTTGTTCTAGGGGCTTGACCTATTAGGCTCTTCTCCTAGAGGATCATGTCCTGACGGTGTACACTACTGCACAACAGAACATATTATACTACTCTACAGCACTACACCTTACACTATTTCACACTAACATTGCTGTACACTACTATAGACTACATTAAAGCACACTATAATTTTCTACCAACCTAAAGCATACGTTAATACTGTATACACTAATTTATAGTACTACACAACACTGATGAGCATATAATACAGTAGAACACTAATGAACACTAATACTGAAACCACTAATTTACACTAATGTACAATTCAGCGCACTGTATATTGTTGTACAGCACCTCTATTAACTACCCAGTATAATGAAATAATTCGTTTACACGAGAGAATGCTTAATTCAGTTTATTTACGGGTGGCTGAAAGATACGGGAGACGTTAAGGGTGGTCGGGCCCACCCTTAGCGGCGATCGTAACTCCGGCTCCCGTAAGGTCTCCGAAAGTGAAGAGAGAACCTGTATATTTCTCTGATGTCTCCGAAAGTGTTTAGTGCATGCCAACATCCGACGCCGCTGCCTTTTCCCCCGCCCGTAGCGAGTTACGGGACCGCAACTGCGTTAGTGCATCCGGCCCCAGGTTACCAGCCAATATGCTAAGTGGATAAGTGGAAGGCAGACGGTACTTTTGGTGAAGGGGCAGAGGTGGAAGGGGAACGGGGAGAGAGGGAGAGAGGCCGTAAGGGGACGGGGGAGAGGGGGAGAGTGGTGGTAGGGGGACGGGGAAGAGGAGAGGGAGACCTCTCTCTCTCTCTCTCTCTCTCACACACACACACACACACACACACACACACACACACACAATTTTTTTTTTCGTATCAAGTAATATGCTGAAGGGAAGAAAGTGGGAAAAAAGAACCAAAGGATGAACACTGAAGCAAGAGAGAAATATGGCAGGAAAAACACAAGGGAGAAAGACGGAGCGAAGGAAAAAAAAAAGAAAGAAAGCAGGAGAGTAGTGAAGAAAGAGAGGGAGAATGAAGGAGGGACTGAAGAGGTGAGATAAGCAGAGGTTCTTGACCTTGGACAGAGCAGCAGGGGGGTGGGGGAGGGGGAGGGGGAGTGGCGGAGGGGTACTGGGGAGGGATGAGGGAGAGGGGAATGGGGAGGGGTACGGGAAGAGAGGGGGACAGGCGGTTGGGGCACGGCCTTCAGAAATTCTCAAACAGGCCTGCTCAGTGAGGGGGTGAGAAAGCTCTACGTCATCTGCCTTGGGCCTACCCACGGCCCACCTGATTCGGAATTTCGGACCAACCTGACCTCAGTATAGGAGAAAACTGTGGTGGGGTCACGTTCTTGCCCGTGTTCAAAGCATTTTTTACATATAAACCACCTAGTTTTCTTGTTTAGGGCAAACAGTGCTAAAGAAACAATGCCTTAACGTGTTGTGTGCCCCTGTGTAAGGGTTACTACAAATCGGGGCCTAAAGTCCATGTATTTAGGTTCCAAAATGTGAAAAACAATCTGCTCAGTGGCTGATCGCCATTAAAGGGGAATGCTATGTTATTTCTCAGTACAGCAGAGTAAGGACCATGAATTATTGTGTTTCTCATCAAAAATGATATAGTAATAAAGAGCACATAATGGTACTTTATACTTGTTCGACGGAAAATGTGGAAATAGAAAATATCATCTACTGGCGGTAATGAGTGTTTCCCGAGCAGCCAGAATTATTGGAACTTGACGGAATTATTTGACCCCTCTCTTCCAAAAATCCCTTTGCAAGTTTTGTGCGTTCTTTTGTAGTTTATTGTCTTAAATATATTTAAAATATTGATGAAAGGTACTGTACAATTTATTAACACGATTTACAACGATATACTGATGTTTAATGTGCTATTTGTATCTCTTTAAAAGTGTTACCCATGTCGGCTGAGATGTTTAGCCAGACATAAACAGAGCAGACGACGTACTACCTCCGATATTCATCCAGTCTTATAATTATGATCTGACACTCACAAGTCTTATACATTATGGCCACACGAGTGGTTGCCGACGGGCAAGAGTGTCCACACTGGAGACTTACATAAGAACATAAGAAGAGAGGATAACTGCAGTAGGCCGGTTAGCCCATGCTAGGCAGCTCCTAGAAGAGTAACTGAACTACTAGAATGAGATAAGGATAGCAAAGAAGAAGGCTCTCCCCCGCCCTCCAAACCCTCCAGCCGAAGCCGGCAGGAAAAAGTCAGAAAGAACACCATGCAGTATAGAAAAAACTGGCGTGGACATTTTACAGGAAAGTGTGAAAGGAGAATAGAGACTATCATAGTGTAACCTGAAAAGGAAAAATTATGAATTAGTATTGGTTATAAGATTTTCTTTTTTCTATATCCACCCCTTATTAGTCATATGCTTATCTAGCCTATGCTTGAAACTCTCAATGGAAGAGGCAGCAACTACTTTACTAGGTAGCTTATTCCATTTGTCTACTACTCTATTACCAAACCAATTTCTACCGATTTCCTTACTGAAACGGAATTTTTCTAGTTTGAAACCTTTATTTCTAGTTCTTACAAGTTGCGTCGGTTCCCGCCCCTGACTTCTGTGATTCCTTAATTAGCTTGATATCACGCCTGAACGGCGTTCTCAGTGTATGCAGTTTGTTCTTAATATCTTCAGAAGTTATGGCACATCCCATTGTTTTAGTCATTTCATCCACTAATGCCTTCATTCCACTACTTCGTAGTTGTCTAGCCTTATATTCCTTGGATTTAACGGCCCATATGCATGGGTACTCCTTCAGCCTTTCAATAAAATGCATTGTATTTGCTTTTGTCCAGTCTTTGTGTGTCTGCAGTATTTCCTCAGTCATCATCTCCGATATGATCTGGCGTGAAGATGCTCTCCGGATGACAGTCCGGTGTCTACTGCCCAGTGCCCGGCCCACATCAATTTGCGCAACATGATGCACAAATGCCCTCGAGCCAGAACGGCGCATCAATGCGCGCAACTTGTTGCACAACTTGATGCCCAGTGTGTACGGGGCTTAACATGGAGGCAACGCAAGAACAAGACAGAGAGAGAGAGAGAGAAAAAACGAAAAGACAATGATCAGTATAAAGATTCGTCGAAGTTACATAAGGTTCCCCTCTATTTTATGGGAGTTTCCCTTGTTGCAAGCCCCGCCCCCAATGCGGCGCCCATCAGTCTGCCTCTACCTGTAAAACCCCCATGCCCAGTCAGTGAGCCTCAGTGTCGCTCTTGCAAAGGTGTGGTGTATATCTCCGACGGTTAGTCCATGGCGCCAAGCCGTCTACGCTCGCACGATTACCCCCTCGCTCGCCCTCACCCCTCAGTCACCAAATGTCAGGCGTAGGGTGTGTACATGTGACGCCCAGCTCCGCTGTGCCTGGGTGTCTTGTTACCCACAGCATACCAGGCTCATTGCAAATGAGAAATATGTTTCCCTGAGGATGGAGGATGGAGAGAGGATTATTGAGAGCAGCATGTGTAGTTAAAAGGAAAGACAGACTGACAAATGAGGAAGTGCAGGAGCGTTGTGGTGTTAATGTGAACGTGATAGAAGGAGTTAGGAGAAAATACACTGAGGTGGTTTGGCCATGTGGAGAGGATGGAGAGCGAGAGACAAGCGAGGAGAGTGTATGTGAGTGAGGTGGAGGGGGGGGGGAGAGGGAGGAGAGGCCTAAGATGAGATGGAAGGATGGGATGGAGGTATGTGAGAGAGAGGGGGGGTGAGCCAGTGGCGTATCCAGGAAATTTGCCAGGGGGGGCAAACACTTGGAATATTTCCCCATAATGTCACCACAAACTTTCCTAGATTTGATGTTTTATGTCATCAGAAATAAATTGACATCATTACTGTCGCATTTGTTCCAATGTCTTAAAGAAAAACTATCTTTTCCCCACATATTCACAGCTTTCTTGAAGTTACTTTAAGCTAATAGCTAATAATCCTTTCAGAGGACAAGTATGTAAAAACACTCAGTACATAATGTTACCAGAGGTCTACTATTTCATTAGAGAGAAAATGGAAACACCAGCAATAAATTAGAAGGCACTGGAGTTGCCCTAGCAAAGACATCTCCATGTCACTAGTATCCTTGGTCATCAGGGTACTCTCGTAGATGGTAGTATTATCGATACCTGCATGCTAACTTCCCTCCGTTCTACCGCAAATTTTTTTTTTTTCTCGGTACCACAAATTTCTTGAGCACTTTTAGTACTGAAAAAATGACTGTCAACGCTATACTCTTGGTGCATCATTTACCTGCTATCTTTATCTCTCATATATATATATAAGGAATTACAGCTATTTTGCGTAATAACCTATGAAATTATAATGAATTATACCACACATCGGCACAGCAAGTACCATACGAGATGCAGTGGCTTCCATACTATCTGTTTATGTTCGGAAATAAACCCTGTATTTTGATTGGCTGCTGGAAGAAAAATAGCGGAATGGATGGGCCAATGAAAACTCGAGATCTGGCGTGAGTGTCCCGAACACACACACTTTCCCACATTCGTATCGTTTTTTTCTATTTTCCTTTGCGGTTCTCTCTCTCTCTCTCTCTCTCTCTCTCTCTCCACTTAGCACATATGCATAAATTCAAACCCGCTGCTGCAGCCACCCCCAGTCTGGTATTCTGTTTTGCACTACTGTTGTGGTGGTAGGCAGTAGAAATTCTGTTTTCCACTACTTATTCTTTTAGTTTGATTCTCACTGGCTCAGGCATCAGGGGTGGTGCATACGTCAAGACTGACCTAAGTAAAAATACATCTGCTGGGATTAAACTGTCTTAATTCTTGACTCAGGTGACCACGCCACCTGCCCCTCTCAGCAGGGAATGATTTTCATATCACCTGAACTGTACTGTGCTGCATTGAAAGGAGTTTTCCATTAAGGAAAAAAAAAAACGGCGTAAAGCTATTCATCTTGAAAATTCTCACCTAGAAAAGTGGGGGGGACAAAAGATACTCTGTCCCCCAGGCTCCAAAAAGTGTGTGCGTGGGGGGGGGGGATTGAGGGGTCTGGCAATAGATAGATAGATAGATTTTCCACTATGTGCTTGAAATCCAACTTGTGGGGGAGCCATTGGACTTACCAGATTATCGGCTTTATCGGATCGGGCTTCCCCCATCCCCCCACATTGATCTGGTGTGGAGAGGGTCTGCTGTATCATTCTTTTTCTGTGTCTGTTCTTCTGTCTTCCTGTTCTGTCTTTCCCATGGTAAAATAACTCTAACAGGTAGACTCCTGCACACGTCGGGTGGTAAGCTCCGCCCACCACCCCTCGTGACATCACATGGCGCACCAAACTGGCTTCATTAGCCTACACATTTATTGAACAGCCAGATATTTGGTACAAATTTGGATTTTGGTTATGTTCTTGGACCATTTCGCAACAAATCTAGAAACTTTTCCACTAAAGATCCAAGAATGAATATCTGATCTACACAACCTCTTCTTTCCCTAAAACTTCCCTGTTGTTCTCCAACTAATTCCTCTGTTATTTCTCAAACTCTGTCAGTAAGTATCCTACCAAATACATTTCCTATTACACTAAGAAGACAAATGTCCCTATGATTACCACATACTTCTGTTTCTCCTTTTCCTCTTTACAGGGGAATAATTATACCTGTCATCCAATCTTCCGGGACTCTACTTTCCTCCCAGGCCAGTCTTCACATCTTCCACATCCATTCTGCTGCTATCTGTCCCCCATGCTTCATAATTTCACCATACACTCCATCAATTCCTGAGGCTTTCCCCATTACACTAAGAAGACAAATGCCCCTATGATTATCACATACTGTACTTCTGTTTCTCCTTTTCCTTTGTACAGGGGAATAATTATACCTGACTTCCAATCTTCCGGGACTCTACTTTCCTCCCAGGCCAGTCTTCACATCTTCCACATCCATTCTACTACTATCTGTCCCCCATGCTTCATAATTTCACCACACACTCCATCAATTCTTGGGGCTTTCCCCATTTTGACTTTCTTCATTGCTTCCACAATTGCCATCCTACTGATTTCTTCCTCTCTTCTCACATCCTTCTGTCTCCCAGCCATTCCCCAGCCAATTATATTCCCTTTATTTTTATTCTCTATGTTCAACAATTCCTTAAAGTGTTCTCTCCATCTGCTCACTTTTTCTCCCTTCTCCACTAGTAATCTGCCATTTTTATCGTTCACTCCCTGACTAACTTCTTTAACTCTCTTTACCTCTTTCAAGAACATTTTCTTACATTCCCTCCAATTTACATTCAAATTCCTTTCAAATCCCTCATCCACTCTTTTCTTACTTTCTCTTACTGATCTTTTCACCTCTCTCTTCCTCTCTACATATAACTCTTCCATCTCTCAGCTTCTTCCACACCCCTATTTCTCATCCACTCACGATATGCTTTCTTCTTTTGTGCCACAGCCTGTCTCACCTCTTCATTCCACCATGCTGTTCCTTGAACCCCCTTTCATAAGAACATAAGAAGAGAGGACAACTACAGTAGGCCGGTTGGCCCATGCTAGGCAGCTCCTAGAAGAGTAACTGAACTACTAGAATGAGATAAGGATAGCAAAGACGAAGGCTCTCCCCCTCCCTCCAAACCCTCCAACCGAAGCTGGCAGGAAAAAGTCAGAAAGAACACCACGCAGTATAGAAAAACTGGCGTGGACATTTTACAGGAAAGTTTGAAAGGAGAATAGAGACTATCATAGTGTAACCTGAAAAGGAAAAATTGTGAATTAGTATTGGTTATAAGATTTCCTTTTTTCTATATCCACCCCTTATTTGTCATATGCTTATCTAGCCTATGCTTGAAACTTCTCTTCACCCCACACACCACCTCACATGCTGCACAGATTTCTTCTGTGAATATCTTGCACACACCTTCCGCGTCCCTCATCTGCTACAATCCATATTTACCCAATCGCTCCTCCACTTCTCTCTTATATTCTGCCTTTTTCCATCCTCTTGTAACCTTTCCACCCTCCTTGTATGAACCACTTCCTCCTGCCCTTCCCTTCTTCAATTCCTCCATTTTATTTGGACCTTGATTCTTGAAGTAGAAGCTATTCAAGCTTTGATGGTTGTCAGCTCCAATTATTCTTTTGCAAGTACAAATGATGATGCTGAGCAATTCATTTCAGTGTTTCCAGATTCAGACATAGCAAAAAAACAGCAAACAAGAAGACAAAGGTGGAATACTGCATTCAGTGTGGTATTGCACCATACCTAAGGAACTGTGATAAATCTGGTGTCCACAGATTTCCTCACTCCACTTCTTTCACGAGTCACATTACTTCGTATCCTATCCACTCTCTGTACCCCACATACGTTCCTCAGCAGTCCCATCTCCACTGCTCTCACTCCTGACTTTTCATTTCTATGCCACACCATAGTCTCACACACTTCTTCATGTAAGCCTCGTGCAGCTGCAACCCTCAAGCCTCTGTTTCTTATCAATGCCTTCATTGCACCAGTTACATTTCTTCCTTGTGTCACTCTACTTTCCACTTCTTTTGCACATTTTCCTCTTTTTTTCTATCACTGTACCCAGGTATTTGAACTCTCTCACCAACTCCAGTCTCTCTCCATTCACTGTAACATCACACTGGGAGTCACCTTCTCTCTCATTAACCATCACTTTACTTTTTTCTACATTTACTCTCAAGGCACGACGCTCACAGACATCAGAAAAACTCTGCACTAGCCTACCAAGTTCTTGTCAGGTACTTGCAAGCAGTACTGTATCATCAGCATACAACAAACTGGAGATATTCCATCCATCACCATTCATTACCAACGCCATCCCTCTCTTCATTACTCGTGTTTTTACTTCTCTCATCACCCCATCCATGTAATATATTGAACAAACATGGGGACATCAAACAACCTTTTCCCACGCCCACACCCATTGTGAACGATTCACTCAGATGCCCATTTACTCTTACACATGCTTCACTACCATCATATATATATATATATATATATATATATATATATATATATATATATATATATATATATGTATATATATATATATATATATATATATATATATATATATATATATATATATATATATATATATATAAAGTATATAATATATATAAGAGTACCGTTAAGGCTTTGTTTTGTTGATTTTGAAAAGGCTTTTGATAGTGTTTCGAGAGAGACTATGGGGAAGATCATGAGACATTATGGAATACCAGAGGAGTTTGTGAGGGTCATTATGAACATGCATGAGGACACATTTTGTAAAGTGATGGTTGATGGTTGTCTGAGTGATTCGTTTGAAGTCAAGTCCGGAGTAATTCAAGGTGGTGTTCTATCGCCTTTACTATTTATATTGGTCATTGATTACATTATGAAACGCGTTGGAACAGAAACCGGTGCAGGTATACTTTGGGGAGAGAACAGGAAACTTTTGGATTTAGATTATGCAGATGATATAGTTTTGATTTGTGATGGGCCAGAAGAGATGCAGAGAGTGTTGGACTGTTTGGTGAGTGAAGGTCGCAAGGTGGGTTTGGTTATTAATTGTGGAAAAACTGAAATAATCAATATGAATATGGAAAATGCGCAGGAAAATGTAATTGGAGGGGTGGTTGTAAAGCAAGTTGATAGGTTTAAATATTTAGGTACTTATTTAGCCAAGGATGGTTCTTTGAACTTTGAATTCGAGGAAAGGTTAAAGAAGGCTAATCAGGCAATGGGAATGCTTAAAAATATTTGGAATAATAACAATTTTTCTGTGCATACAAAAATCAAACTTTATAAGGTAATGGTTAGGAGTATCTTAATTTATGGACACGAGTCTTGGTACAGCACAGTGACTATGGAAAATAAATTCTTGGTGTTTGAAAATAAAGCACTTAGAAGAATATTAGGAGTTAAGTGGTGGGAAAGGATACCAAATAGTAGAATTAGAGAAATAACGGGAGTGCAACCGATCGATGAATATGTTAGATTCTCACGATGGAAGTGGCTAGGACATGTGTATAGGAGACAGGGAATAGTACGAGGTACACCAGGGTGGGTGGCACTTGGTAGGAGAGGTAGAGGAAGGCCAAAAGAAACGTGGGTGAGGACAATGAGACGGGAAGCTGGAGATGAGTGTTGGGGAGATCTTGAGGAGTTAGCACAAGATAGGATGTGGTGGTGTGAGTTCATCGAGGCCCTATGCATCCCCGAGGGTGCCACAGGAAATGATTGATTGATTGATTGATTGATAATATATATACACACGCACACATCACGACGCATACACGTACATATACACGTGTAGACACCTACACGTATTCGTCAAACACACGCACATACTCACCTATACATGAACGTCCCATACACACACGCACACACGTCATACTGATAAGACTGTTTACACTTACCTACAAATATACACACAAGACGACACACGCACACGTCACACTGATAAGATTGTACACCCACCCACCCACCCACCCACCCACCCACACACACACACACACACACACACACACACACAATACTCTCTAATGGAACTTGCTGGTGGGAAAATGTGTGTATGTAAGTGGTGGTGTGAGAGGTTGCCATGGTAACACACAGGCACCTCCCACTAGTCAACCAAAGACTTCCTTAGCGATATATTTTTGGACAAGGCTGATTAACATCCTTTTGTACGTTTTTTATGCAGATTATGGTAAAGCTTGAAGTATTTATACAGCACAGTAGGAGAGCAAGGTGTAATAAGCAAAATAAATCGCCAAGGGACAGGTGCTAGGGAGTTGTAGAATGAGTTTATAGGTGTAATTTTTATCAGAGCGTTCCATTAAGCTGTATGTATAGCTTATCAGACTTAACATGGCTGAGATCTTCATTTTGATGCTTCTTTCCCAAAGCTGATTACAGGCTGAAGAAGACAATACCACAGCTCCTCATCCCTCGCACAACAACTTTTTCGTGACTAGCATCACATTGTATCGTCAGGCTCTTGTTACAGCTCAGCATTCAAGATGGTGAGATGGCAATTTTAGGCCAAGTTAAAGTGAAATTCTGTATCCATTCCATATCACCTTTTCGTGACTATACCGGTCTTCCTCTAACACGGGCCGGTTTTCCATTCCTGTGTAGGTCATTTTACTCATTTCACGTAGTCCAGTGCCAGGAATTGACAATGGTATGGCTCTACATCCTTTACATAGCGCTTCTTCGTGACTAGCATCATGTTTTGGTGTTAATCTATTGCTAAAACCCCGGATTAAAAATTGAGAGATGGTAATTTTAGGTCCATATAGGGAAAAGAGAGTATTGTTCTATATTCTAGTGTTAATGTATCCTTACAGCTCAGCATTTAAGGTGAGGAGATGGCAATATTAGACAAAATGAAAGTGAATAGAGTATGGTAAACATCTAAGAATAATTTCTGACTTTATTTGCTACGGTCCCTGATGCTTCCTCTACGACGGTTTTCTCTTATGCACTCAGGCTCCTGAGCTGAATAAAATCGTCTGGAATCTAATAGAATAAAAGTACTAGAGTTGCACGATCACTGGAGGGTTAATATTTACAGCATTAACGCTCTCAGACATTTATATATAGCTCACACGTGCATAATAGCCTCTGGTATTAGCTAGAATAAATGCTAGAGTTACCCTGAAGATGAGAGGGTCTCCATGCCCTCCAGTGGATGTAAAAGTAGTTGGGTAAAGTTTCACACAAGTTTCTGGGCTGAACAAGCATGGCATTCCATTGGTCAGTCAGTGGTACTCGGACGATAAGAGGGTGAGGCTGCGTCGGCTCCGTCTCCTGATGTAAGTGTTAAATTTTACTGTTTTGGGGTTAAATTTCGCTGTTTTTGCCATTAAGATGATTCAGATAGGACACAGAGGTATCTTGCTGCCAACCAGGAAGTGTCATAGGTCAAATAGATTCAACAGATGAGGGCAATAGACGTCGTTTTGCTGGTTAGGGGGTAGTGATGGTGTGTAGGCTTCTCCTCTTGCTGTAAGTGTTGGGTTTTGCTGTTTTTGCCATTAAGGTGACTAAATTAGGACACGGGGATATCTTACGGTCAGCCAGGAAGCGTTGTAGGCCAAAGAAATTGTAGAAAATAAGGGAAATGGATGTAATTTTAATAGTAGTGTCTCGTCACCTATATCTATAGCCCTAATTGTCTAGTTATCTATAGCCAGACGCCTTAAACCCGAAAGGGGTGGCCACAAACAAATCGCCTCCATGTCACCCTGTACCCTGGCATTTCGCTGCCCTCCCCCCATCGTACACCCGCCTCTCTCGTATACCTCTCTACTCCATCTCTCCATCCCATCCCCTTCACTATACTCATTTTACACTTACTTGGCCTAAAATTGCAATCTCTTCATCTCAAATGCTTAGTTGTTGCAACAGAATATTATGATAGTCACGAACAAGTGCTGTTTCAAAGACGCAACTGAGACGTGTGAAATAAGCTGCAAATGGACGAAAATTTGGGCCAAGTTAAGGTGAAAGGAGTAGAGTACAGAATCCTCCTTGATAACATAAAAGTTTCCGGATTAAAAAGAACTCTGAAAAATCGTCAACATCATCATCATCATCATCATCATCATCATCATCATCATCATCCTCATCAATCATCATTATCATCATCATCATCGTCATCGTCATCATCGTCATCATCATCATCATCATCATCATCATCATCATCAAAATCACCACACGACTACCACCATAACCAACATAATAGCCATCATCATCATCACCGTCATCATCATCATCATCTATCTACTACTACTATCTACTGACAGATGCCTCAGTCATCGTCATTATCATCATCATCATTATCATTATCATCATCATCATCATCATCATCATCATTAAATTTTTTACATACCTTCACTCTTACAAACATGCAGACAGTTTGAGTTACACACTGATATACACACAGTAAATACTCGCAAAGAGCACGCACACAAGTACGCACACACTAAGAACGCACACACTAAGAACGCACACACTAAGAACGCACACAATAAACACGCACATATTGAATACGCACACACTAAACACGCACGCACTAAACACGCACGCACTCAATACGCAAGCACTGAACACGCACATACTGAACACGTACACTTTGATCACGTACACACAACGTACACACTGACGCACGCACACGCTGCGGCATGTACGCACTATATACGCTCACACGGAGCAGGCACACACTAATGCACGCACGTATTCATTCACGCAAACACTGATACAAGCACTGATCAGAGCACGCACGCACACTAATATACGCACACAGTGATACACACAGGCGCTGATACACACAGGCACTGATACACACAGGCACTGATACACACAGGCACTGATACACACAGGCACTGATACACACAGGCACTGATACACACAGGCGCTGATACACACAGGCACTGATACACACAGGCGCTGATACACACAGGCACTGATACACACAGGCGCTGATACACACAGGCACTGATACACACAGGCACTGATATACACAGGCACTGATACACACAGGCACTGATACACACAGGCACTGATACACACAGGCGCTGATACACACAAGCGCTGATACACACAAGCGCTGATACACACAGGCACTGATACACGCACACTCAGATACGAGCACACAGATACACGCACACAATGATACACACACACACACACACACACACACACACACACACACACACACACACACAGATGCATGGGCTCAATGATGCTCGGACATTTTAATGCCCGCACGCACGCACGCACTCACGCACGCACCTACACACACTCACGCACGCACCTACACACACTCACGCACGCACCTACACACACTCACGCACGCACCTACACACACACACACACACACACACACACACACACACACACACACACACACACACACACACACACACACACACTCACAGTAAGTAAGTAAGTAAGTATTTATTGGCCACAATATCCAGTTACACATACAACATTTCAAGCAGCAATAAACCTTAACATGATAAACAGTACATCAGATATTAGCAAACAATTATGGTCCACAAAACAAGCGAAGTATTAAAGGGTTGATCAGTGCATCTATATAGCCTTAATGAAAGATGGAAATCATTACACTTCTGATTAGAAATGTAACTACAATTTCACCAATCACGTTTTTTACGAAAAAAATTTCCCAGTGATTTATCATGGTTAGAATAAGAGCATACAAAATGAATTAAATACACTTTAAATAACATAGGTTATGGTAAACATTATAGTACACACTAGCCAAAACAGGAAAGGACCTTATACACTATCTCCTCAATAGGAAACTGAGCATCGTCACCAATGATTTGACTCCAGGAAGTAAAGTTATAACTTGTACAGACGTCGGAATAAGTTCGTTTCCTTTTCCGTGGACTCAGGTGTTTGTAACACTGCTCGATGGAGAACTATCCCCTCCCCCTCCCTTCCTCATCACACTCCCACCAAACCCCCCCACTTTTCTCTCCGACCCCGTACTCTCGCTAGCAGCCAGCTTGGGGTTTCTGTACTTCATGCACCTCTCTAATTACGTGTAGTCCGAACAACAAATAAAAGGATAGTACAGTACATATAAACAAAGTTAGAAGATTTACTACACACACACACACACACACACACACACACACACACACACACATACAGAGAGAGAGAGAGAGAGAGAGAGAGAGAGAGAGAGAGTTAAAAGACAGGGAGCGACAGGCGCAGAGGGGGAGCGAATGGAAAAATTTGGAATGTGAAAGGGCAGTTACGAAGAAAATAAAAAGGGGAGAGGCAAGGAAAGAACAACGAGAGTTAAGAAAAGAGACAGAGAGTGAGAAGTGACAGTGAGAGGTGAAATGAGATACAGGCAGTGTGAAAGGGAAAGAGAAAAGGGAGATGTGAATCGAAAGGCCGGGAGACGGGGAAGTAGAGACAAAAGGGGAGACAGCTGAGAGGAAATGGGCATGGAGCAACCACAGAAACGGATAATAAAAAAGAAAGTGGGAAAGAAAGCTACGGAACGGAATACTGAGAACGATAATGAGGAAAATTAGAAAAGAAGGCAGTGTAACAGAGAGTAGGAAAAAAGTGTTATTCTGGCAAGGACGCAGGGAAAGAACTAAGCAGGATAAGACGAAAGCATTGAGGCTGAGTAAAACGAATGACATTCATGTAAAAAGGGAGGGAGAGAAACAGAGAAATTAGAAAATTTTTGCGGAAAGTAGAGATTAAGGGTGGGAAGAAAATAGGTTAATTTTTACGGCAAGAAAAAGGAAGGGGATGTTTAGAAGGGAAGACAAGGGAAGGGCCAGGGAGGAAGGAAGGGAGGGAAAGACAGTGGCAAGAGCGG
>NW_027643718.1:100000-110000 GCF_032717465.1 Coenobita brevimanus | reverse complement strand
GATATATTGTAGCCGTGGAGAATCAGGCAGACACATGATCAGACTTACATATGCACTTGTAAAATGAACTGGAGTAAAGAAGGAGAGAGAGAGAGAAAAAATCCTTACATAACACATCGCACACACCCCTAAACACACACACACACACACACACACACACACACACACACACACACACACACACAAGAAAGCATTTGACACAGTACCAAACCAAAGACTTTTATGGAAACTGTACCATCAAGGAGGAATTCAAGGCAAACTGTTTTGTTGGATGAAAGATTTTCTCATAAAAAGAGAAATGAGAACAGTACTAAGGGGAAACTACTCATCATGGAAAGAAGTGACTAGTGGAGTACCACACAGGGCTCAGTGCTGGCACCAATCATGTTTTTAGTGTATATAAATGATATAAACAGTAACACTGGAAATGAAAGCTATCTGAATATGTTTGCAGATGATGCAAAAATACAACGGAGAATTACTAACTCAGACTCTTGTAAAGAGCTGCAAGAAGAATTAAATAAACTTCATGAATGGAGTAATACATGGCAAATGGAATTCAGTGTGGACAAGTGTCATGTAATCAAGTTTGGTAAAAGTGGAAAAAGACCTGACTGGGATTATACGTCAGGAAATAAAACCCTACACACATCAGAAAGAGAGAAAGACCTAGGTGTGATTATCAGTAACAGACTATCTCCGGCTGACCACATCAGTGAGAAGGTACGGAACATGTATACACTGCTTGCAATTATGAGAATAGCATTCACATACATAAATGAAGACATGCTAAGAAGGATAACATCATTCATGAGACCATCCCTGGAGTATGCATCAGTAGTCTGGAGTCCTCATCTCAAAAAAACACATAGACAAGATTGAAAAAGTTCAAAGGGCCGCTACAAGATGGATACCAAGCTTAAGGGATCTAAGCTACGAAGAAAGACTAAATAAACTGAATCTACCAACACTACAGGAGAGAAGGAAAAGAGGTGACATGATAATGCTATATAAATGCATATCAGGGAAGGAGAAAATAGACATAAATGATTGCTTAACATATGGCGAAGCATCAGCAAGAGGACACTGCAAAAAACTGCATAAGAAGAGAGGTGATAAAGACGTAAGGAAATTCAGTTTCCCAAACAGAGCAATTGATCAATGGAATGCACTACCGAATGAAATAGTGTGTGCCAAAACAATTCACAAATTTAAGGATATGTACGATTAATATGGTTTAAGACACGGGACAGTACGAGCTTGACTCATTCCTGTAAAGATACAATTAGGTAAGAACACACACACACACACACACACACACACACACACACACAAATGAAGACATACTATTAAAGATAATAACATCATTCATCAGACCAACCCTGGAGTATGCGTCAGTAGTCTGGAGTCCTCATCTAAAAAAACACATAGATAAGATTGAAAAAGTTCAAAGGGCAGCTACAAGATGGGTACCAAGCTTAAGGGATCTAAGCTACGAAGAAAAACTGAATCTACCTACACTACAGGAGAGAAGGAAAAGAGGAGACATGATTATACTATATAAATGCATATCAGGGAAGGAGAAAATAGACATAAATGAGTATATAACCTATGGGGATGCAGCAGTAAGAGGACACTGCAAAGAACTGCATAAAAGGAGAGGCAATAAAGACGTAAGGAAATTTAGTTTCCCAAATAGAGCAATAATTGACCAGTGGAATGCACTACCGAATGAAATAGTGTGTGCCAAAACATTTCATAAATTTAAGGATATGTATGATGAAAATGGTTTAATACACGGGACTACGAGCTTTATTCATTCCTATAAAGATACAATTAGGTAAGAACACACACACACACACACACACACACACACACACACACACACAGTACAGGGAACCTCTACAAATGGTAAGAAGCAGACAAGAAACATTCAGATATTATGGATCTACAGTAAGAAGTGTGAACGTCGGGGGTAGGGTTGCGAGAGGCAGACCGAAAAAGACCTGAGACGAGGACATAGAGTGTGACCTCAGGGATAAGGGACTGAATAGGGAGGCTGCCAGAGATCAAGCAGCGTGGAGAGCCATCATGTGACTAAGACCGACGCATGCAAGCTTATTGGAGCTTTTATAAAAGATACGATACGATCACAGTACAAAGCAACTGATTAAGCAGCCAATAACTTAGTGTAGAATCCGAATGCAGTATAGATATCGCTGGGAAATAAGCCAGGAAAGATGTGATAAACTGTAGATTAGCTGGAAAGAATGGAAAACACAATCCACTGAGTGTCCACATATAGAGCCACATGGAAATTTATATTAGACCACCGCCATTAAGAAATAAAAGTACCTTTTAACATGAGGCAAGGTAAGAACAAGAGAGAGAGAAAATAAAAACGAAACGACAATGGACGGTATAAAGATTCGTCGAAGTTACGTAAGGGTCCCCTACATTTTGTGGGAATTTTCTTTATTGGAAGCCCCGCCCCCAATGCGGCGTCTACCTGTCTGCCTCAACCCATTTAAAACTCCCATGCCCAGGCAGCGACCCTCAGTGTCGCTCTTGGTGTGGTGTGGTGTATATCTGCTTCGGTTAGGCCATGGCGCCAGGCCGTCTACCAAGATCTTCATCCGCATCTCGCTGCCACACCAACGAATCAACGATCACCGCCTCAGTTACCAAATGTTATGGTTGGGGTGTAGACGCATGCCGCCCAGCTCCGCGGCGCTCGCTGTCTAGTTACCTCACAGGGTACCAATGCACACCAGTCTCGCGTCATGGCAAGGGCGGAACATGTTCGTGTTTCGCTGAGGGTTCACTTAAGCACCAATAGTTTATTTATTACTGACCCTTTTATTAATCAACTACTTAGTTCACACCCTGCAATTCACTTAAGACTCTAAACCACCCCTACACCCATTATCAAGATCACGGCAGCCACGTAATAACCCGCCATCCTCATATCCAGCACCCACGCCTCACCCTGACCCCCCATACTCCCCTTCCTCCACCCCTCCCCTTTCCTTATCCCCCTACCCAAGCCCTCCAGGGCTACAACACCTTACCCTAACACCCGTATCCTACCGCCCTACCCAGGCCCCTGGAGCCGGAAAAATCAGATGAACCTGAGAGGCAGCCAATAAGCTAATGCTTGGCAGAGAAAGCCGTAGCTATTCACTCCTCCCGTCCTTAAGTAACAACACAGTGCACGTGCGAGACCCCCCCCCCCTTCCCAACACCAAACACACGCACGTTGGGTTAAGCCCCGACACTCTTTCTCTTAGTCTGAATTCTTCCTCTCCTACTTAAAACACACACACACACACACACACACACACACACACACACACACACACACACACACACACACACACACACAGGCACTTTACACAATGTAACCAGGACCAGAGCTCTCAGTAAGGCCGGGAGTTTAAACTAAGGCCTCGTTCCTGCCACCATGTGTCGTCGCCCTGGTTGCATAACACTCATCACATATACACAGTCATTCTTTACCTTCCTTCCTTTCCCCCCCTTTTCTATACGTCATTATTATTATTATTATTATGTGGGCCTGACGTTGTGCGGTGAATGCAAGTCCCGCTCTCACTGGTAGGTCTTCCCATCCTTGACTTCCAAGTCCACTGATGATCACGGTCAGTAGGACCTGTAAAAAGGGTCAACTTTTATTTTAGGTATTCTATAGGCCTATCCATAATATTAGGTAAGTCTGTTACCTGTCCCGTAGATCTTAAACTATAGGTTTTTCTTCCTCCTTCGGCATCATCAATCGAATCAGCCACCGCACCTTCTTCTTGCTCTTCGTGCAAGCTCTGCACGCTTTGAGTACTTTCCTCTGTTTCCTGCAATTGTGAGGCGTTTCCTTCGTCCGCTCTTTCTACGTCTAAAATATCTCTCAGTTCATATTTTTGCACTTCCTCTGGCGGTAGAGGATCCTCATGGAGGGGATATGCTCTCCGCACATTACCATTCATTGTCTCGTCTAAATTATCATCGTGGGCAAGCCTGACTCTGTCTGTGTGGACTTTCATGACTCTCCCCGTGTTTATGTCTACCAGTTTTACTATCACATCACTAATTTTCCCTTTCACTCTAAAAGGTCTATCGTATAGAGGTTGAAGTTTCTTAGGCTCTCCTGGCTTGGGAATCTTTCGTACATAAACCCTATCTCCTGTACGAATCTCTTTTACTTTTGCTCTCGATGTCTGTTGATTCTCCATGGCCTCTTGACTTTCCTCAATGTACCTTAAACATCTTTTAAAGGTACGATTAGCTTTAATGGCCATCTCATTTTTATAGTTATCCGGATCATAGCAGATCGGTTCCTGTTTTACGACATCATACGGGACACCAGGGTCCCTTAGGAACATGAGGTAGAATGGGGATTCCTTTAACACTCTGTGATACGCTGTGTTATATGCCCATGTGGCAAAGCACAACATTGAATCCCATATTTGTGGATTATCCTCTACTAAACTCCTTAGGTATTTCATTATCGTGGCATTGGTTCTCTCAATCACCCCATTGACAGACGGGTGATATGCTGTTGTTGTTGTCTTTTTCGTCTTTAGCAACTCAACTATTCCTTTAAGAGTTGCATTAACGAACTCTGTTCCTTGGTCTGTGACCATCCAACGTGGTGCTCCATGAACACACACGACATTTTTAACGAATGCTCTGGCAACCTCATCAGCAGTCTTCGTGCGAAGCGGGACGGCTATCAAATATCGTGTCATCACATCTATTACTGTCATAATATATTTATATCCCTCTTCACTTGGATTTATAGGGCCGATCAAGTCCATATGAATTCTCTCAAAAGGTACTCCTACTCTAGGGTATCGCTGCAACGGCGCCGGGGCGTCCCCCGACGGCTTGAAGCGGTTGCAAGTAAGGCACGCCTTGCAATAATTCTCAACATCTTTATTCATCCGTGGCCACCAACTAAATCGCTTTAGTCTTTCTAAAGTTACTTTGATTCCCCCATGACCTACAGTCGGTAATTTATGAGCTATCTCTAAAGCACTCTGTTTGCATTCATCAGGAGTTACAACTTGCATTAGGCTCTCATCATAGTCATTTGTAGCGAAGTGATAGAGTAATCCATCCTCAACCATGAACTCACTAGTACTAACTCCTAGTGCTCTATGTGCATCTTTAATTTCTTCTCTAGTCACTTCTACTTCTCCATCTCGTACACATTGAAGATACTGTTCCTTCATTCTTTTGTACAGTGGATGCGCATCCTGTCTGGGTCTCACTACCAACTCTCTCCATCTTATTATATCTCTTTCTTTATCTTCATCGATCCTGGATATCTGATAATGACCTTCAGGCGAGGAAAAGGCAGTCTTTTCCTTACAATCTTCTGATAATGGTATCTGATGGTACCCCTGATGGAGGTCCAAACAGCTGAAATAACGACACACACACACACACACACACACACACACACACACACACACACACACACACACACACACACACACACACACACACACACACGTTCACAAACACAGACACAGACACAGATACAAAGACAACCTTTGTTACAGGGTAGAAAGTGCTGCGGCTTTGCTTTTCACTGCACTTCTTCATGACTAGCACTATTCTAATACTACATCCTCTCCATTGCACTTCTTCGCGACTAGCACTATTCTGATACTACTACATCCTTTCCATTGCACTTCTTCGCGACTAGCACTATACTGTATTCTAGCACTATTACATCTTTACCACAGCACTCGTTTATTACTAGCACAGTATTCCATTGTCACTATTTCAGCTCAGCATTCAAGACGGAGAGATGGCAATTTTAGGCCTAGTTAGTGAGAAAAAATATATATAACTAAGCTTTGTTTCCAGCACTAACAATCATGTATGGCGTATATATAAGGAAAATAAAATCACTTCGAAACAAAAAGTGACATCTGGGGACTAATTTTGTGTTATATGTGCACTGTGTATTATTTCAGGACTCTGTTAACATTTTCACGGTTGTATCACGAGTCAAACATTCTTCACAATTTGGTCTGGCATTATCCCGCCATTTTACGAACTCCCAGGTACTCACACAATTATAATAGTCACAGTAATGATGTTTCAGCATGTTGAGCCTTGAAATTCAGGCTTCTGTCAACCTTTCAAGGCGAGGAGTCCAAATATTACTTCCGTGGTGGACAAGCTTCTACAGTGTGTCGCAGTAAGAGGCGTGGGTTATATGCTCAACCCAGCACGTACATACATACACGTGCCACATGCTCACCATATCGTGTAATCACCTTCTATCTATCGCTGTTCCTAGATGATAGGTAAACGTACAGTAATTCATTTTTAAGATATTTAAATAAGATATAGGAAAATCTAATGCCTTCTCTTTCTTATATACCAACCAAGGATAAACATGTGACACAGCGCGCTCATCCACTGTGGCCTTTGCTTAACATGATGCAATTGGTGTCTACGTTGCCTTCATTTTAACAGGAAGAACTAGACAGAGGAAGATTTTGCAACTCTTTCCTTCATCATCCTGCGGGAAAAACACATACAACCTGCTGCAGTTTTCACCTCGTAAGATTCATGGAGTGAGAGGAATATTCTCATCTTTCCTGCAATGTTAAGGCTGAGTTAGGACTGTGAATTGATGGCATGTTTGTGCATCCCGAACAGACGATTTATTCTGGATATTACATGGCTACAGATATTCATTTTGTGTGATATTAGATTGTTTTAAAAGTTGTCATTGGTTGTATAATATTGGAGAATTATATTAGCTTGTTATATAGCCTACATCAACAGAGTAGTTGATAGATTGGTAGGTAGGTAGTTATAGACAGTTAGATGATAGATATGGATAGATAGACAATTATTCTCATTCGTTGCTTATTAGCAAAAGAGGTGATATTGTATTAGTATGTACAGATCCATCCATCCATCCATACGTACACCCCATACATACAAACATACACGCAATAACACGCACACACAAAACGTACATGTGTAATATAATCAACACAAAACGTACATGTGCAGCATATTAACTATCAGCAGTTTCACACACACCAAACGTACATGTGCATATATTCAACACAAAACGTACACGTGTATGTATTCAGGTGTGTGGCAACTGTGTGAAGGCACCGGATGTGTCTGGAGTAAACCACATTCTTCACATAGATGTTAGAGGATTTTCGTGCCCAGAGTCACCTACGTATAAATAATTTCCTTGTACCTACACTTCCTTCACTTTAACTTGGCCTAGTACTCAGATGTAGCGATAGATTAGCACTAGAATATGATGCTAGCCACGAAGAACCTTTGCTGTGAGGTACGAATGAGTCTCCTTGGTTACTAGTCATATTTATATTCGAATCTGACTTCAACCGAGCTCAAAGGGTCTAGGGATGAGGTAAGAAAGTCCTTGGTTACTAGTCAAAATTTCTTCAGTCTGACTACACCTGGCCATCACCTGAACCGAAAAGGGGTAGGGATGAGGCAGGAATGAGTCTCCTTGGTTACCAGTCAAATTTAACCTCCAGTCTGATTGCACCTGGTCGTCAACTGAGATGAAAAGAAGGGAAGAGGTAGGAATGAGTCTCCTTGGTTACTAGTCAAATTTATGAATGAGTCTCCTTGGTTACTAGTCAAATTTATTCTCTGACAGGGACATCACAGGACTAACTTTTCCTCCAAACGTTTGTTATGCCTCGAGGGGAAGTCCATTTTGCATAAACGTTTCTCTGTTAAGCACCAAAACGTTTACACACAGCAAAACAAAAGCTTTAGTAGTAGCATCGTTTCCGTAGCGACTTATTTTCGCTATTCCAGCTTAATTTCTTTTCATCTTATGCTGCCACTCAACATTCAAGAGGGAGAGATGGCAATTTTAGGCCAAGTAAAAGGAGTATATACATTGGATTAAGATAGATTAAATGTCTTCTTACCGCACTTCTTCGTGACTAGCATAATGGTAGAGTAGGAGTATAGTTGAGAGTATAAACGTTTCGTCAGGCAAGAGGAAAATATTTGAAAAAACGTTTATGTCATAAAGATCGTCTCTCTCTCTCTCTCTCTCTCTCTCTCTCTCTCTCTCTCTCTCTCTCTCTCTCTCTCACACACACACACACACACACACACACACACACACACACACACACACACACACACACACACACACACACACACACACACACACACACGGCTTATATCGAACGTCAGTCGGGTTAGAGGAAAATAGTTGAAAAACGTTCCTATCATGATAAAGATAGACTACTTAATCTCTCTCTCTCTCTCTCTCTCTCTCTCTCTCTCTCTCTCTCTCTCTCTCTCTCTCTCTCTCTCTCAGCATACGTCGAGCGCCTAACAGGTAAGAGGAAAGTAATTGAAAATGGTTCATATCCTGATGCAGATCGACCTCCCCTCCCCCCCTCTCTCTATCTATCTATCTCTACCTATCTATCTGTCTATCTGTCTTTCTAGCTAGCCATCCATCTATTAAATAGCATCTAAATTCACCCTAGTTGACGGTATAGTAATTATAATTGTGTATTGCTGTGATGTTTTTATCCAGTGTTAATCATAGCAATAAACCCCAACCATCCCCCAGATCTGAACCCTAGTGTATTTACCTGTCTGTCTGTCTGTCTGTCTGTCTGTCTACTCATCTACTGTATGTGTGTATCTATAGTCAGAAACTTTAACCCCTTAAGAGCCAGCCACAGACAAAATGCCTCCATGTCACCCTGTCTTTTTCAGTCTGGCTGCCCCACCTCTGCTGTTTTTAGTAGCATTTCTGCCTTCATGTCACCCTGTCCTCTGCTGTCACGCTGCCCTCTCTCTGCTGTTTTTAATACGGTATCACTTCTGCCTCCATGTCACCCTGTCCTCTGCTGTCACGCTGCCCTCTCTCTGCTGTCACCCTCTCCTTTGCTGTCACCCTGTCCTTTGCTGTCGCGCTGCCCTCTCTCTGCTGTCACCCTGTCCTCTGCTGTATTTAGTACGGTATCACTTCTGCTTCCATGTCACCCTGTCTTCTGCTGTCACGCTGCCCTCTCTCTGCTGTCACCCTGTCCTCTGCTGTCACGCTGTCCTCTCTCTTCTGTTTTTAGTATCATTTCTCCATCTTCCTTTCAGAAAACCAAGAAAGTGACCCAAGTGAGGATGGGTTGGGTGCAGCAGGACGCCAGAGGACAGTGTATCGTTGTGATGTTTGCTTCCAGTGTTAGTCAGAGCACGGCACAAGAGACCTGCTCCTTTGTCATCGCTGCACAGCAAGAGGTGTGTTACGTAGCCTGTCTGTCAGTCTGTCTCTGTCTGTCTATCTGTCTGTCTTACGTAGCCAGTCAATCTGTCTGTCTGTCTATCAATCCCTCTGTCTATATCTATCTGTCTGTGTCTTACGTAGCCTGTCTATCTGTCTGTCTTTCTGTCTGTCTGTCTGTTTATCTATCTTTCTGTCTACCTATCTATCTATGTTTCTCTATCTATTGCCAGATGTCTCAGTTGATGTTCAGTTTAATATTTCTCAGTTCTTATCATTTTATCCATTATCAGTTGATACACCAAATTTCACCAAGAACCTGATAACATTCCCAGCCTGTGACGCCATATTCTCAACATATCTACTACTTATCTACTGCCAGACGTATTAATCCCGTAAGGGGTGGCCACAAACAAATCGCCGCCATATCGCCCTGTCCCCCCTCCATTTCTCTGCCCTGTTCCCAGCTCACAGCCCCCTCTGTCGTGTACCTTTCCACCCCATCAGCCTGTGACGCCATGACATTCTCAGCCTGTGACGGGAGTGCAGTGCGGTGTGAAACTGACAAGTTTCGTAACGTCTGTAAATAATGCATTGTACCCAACATCGTCACTGCGCCATACCTTGCCTTTGTGACGCAATGTGACGCTATCCGACGCCATCATGTGGCCTGGGATGCATGTATGTGTATGTACGTATGTATTCGTGTACGTATGT
>NW_027643718.1:65000-95000 GCF_032717465.1 Coenobita brevimanus | reverse complement strand
TGGGGTGATAAATGAACATTCCTCATTAAATTTCTTTCCTTGTTGATTTTTAGCCATGTTCCTTCTACTTTATCAATTGCTTTTTCAAGTGTAATGGCAGACACTTCCAATGTACGTCCTGGTTGCCTGTAGTACTTCATCCTAACCTGACATTTTAACCCGACCTGTCCCAACCTAACCTAGCAGTTTAACCTATCCTAACTTAACCAAGATTCGAGTAAGATTTCGTTATTCCGTGATTACCGGGTATGTACAAATGTTGGCGAGGCAAAACGAACACGACAATAAAAACAAGGGGAAAAGTCAGCACAAAACAATTGTTTACCACCATGAAAATCATTTCATTTAATTTTGTTTTGTTTATAAAGGCGCCAACATGCTTGCATGCTTCGTCCTCGGTCACCTAATGGCGGCTCTCCATGCTGCTCTATCTCTGGCAGCCTCCCTATCCAGTCCCTTATCCCTGAGGTCACACTCTATGACCTCGTCCCTCGTCTTTTTCGATATACCTCTGGCAGCCCTACACCTCTCACTCTCCACACCCAATTGTAATCCCCCATCCTCTCTGCATGCCCAAACCATCTCAATCTGCCCCTCCTCATCACAACACCAGTTCTCTCCAGTCCCATCCTTCTTTTCAACTCTTCCAATAGCAGTTGAATTGGTACAGTCCTTCTGCTGCTGAAGTTAAAACATACATTTACCACCTTCATTATTGGTTATATCATCCAGCTTCTTTATGCTGTTAACTAAAATTCTTTCACCTGAAATTGGTCCAGATTTTCTTTCTTTTGTAGTTTATATCATGTAGCTACAGCATATCATTGGCTGAAAACGATAATGCTACAGCTCTACACCCTTTCCATAGCACTTCTTTGTGACTAGCACCATATTCTTGTGTTATGGTAATTTGGATTTCAGTTTTAGGCCAACTTAATGTCAGTAGATACTAATGGTGCATACCCTTTGCAGAGCTGTACCTGAGCAGTGTGTCCAGCAGGAAGCAAAGAAAAGGACTCAAGATGTAATGAAGACACTCTGTTGGAAAAGGATGTAAGGAGTATCATCAAGTATGTGAAAGATATCATTATAAGTGTTTGATATTATTTACTAGTTAATTTTTTTTTTTTGTTCCCCATATATCAACAAGTGGGTTGGTGGAGGGTTGGTGCCCCTCCCCGTAAAACAGGTAACTCAAGAGTCCAGTGGCCACCCCATACGGGATTAAGGCATTCGGCTATAGATAGTTATAATGTTAATAGAAACTTTGATCATAACTTAGTATTTTGCAACAAAATTTGATCAGTTATCTCATCAGTTAGTATTTTGCAACAAAATTTAATCATTTATTTCATCAATTGTACAATACTTTCAACAAGTTTTTAAAATTGTAAGCATACTTTGTGGATGCCTTGTATAATCATTGTATGCTGTATACCGTTTGCAGAGCTGTACCATGTGTTTGGAGATAAATGGTTATTTGCCTATGGTTGCAGTCGGTTCAGGAACAGTGTCCTTGGAAGCAAAGAAAAGTATATTAGTTGTAATGGAAACACTCTTAGAGAAGGACCTAAGGAAGATCATCAAGTACGTGGAAGATGTCATTGTAAGTGTGCAGTATAATTTACTAATATTTGTTCTTTACTCAGTGTAGTGCTCCCTACTTCTTCCTTCATCTGTATCATCCTCTTTTCCTATTTCTCCCATCCAACTGTCCCTTTTTATTACTCTTCCTTTCTTTTCAGGTGACTTTACATTGAGTAACAAGCCTAATGGTTTCCTGTAAGCCAGCAAACCATTTACAGCACTGGGTGGTAATTAAATAACCAACCCATAGGCCTACATGTTTTCATATATATACGTCAACAAGTGGGTTGGCAGAGGGTTAGTGCCCCTTCCTGTATAACAACTAACTCAGAGACAAACGGCCACCCCTTATGGGGTCATGACTTGTGACTGTAGACAGATATAGATATGTTCTTTTCTTTGGATTATGAATGTAGAAATACTTGATAGAATCATTAGGCTAAATTAATGTCAAAATACAATACTACAATAAGAATCTTTAGACCAAATTATTATCAGAATAAACTAATGGTATATACCCTTTGCAGTGGTGTACCTAAGCAGTGTTTCCAGCAGGACTCAAAGAAGAGGAATTTAGATTTCATTGGCACAGCAAGGAAAATTGTCATGTCTGTGGAAGGCATCATTGTAAGTGTATGGTATTATTTACCTATGTACTCATCTCCCTCCCCCCACCTTACACTCCTGTCTCTCTCTCTGATACCCCTCTACTCCATCCCTCCATCTAATCCTTGGTCTTCTCCTCCCTCTCCCCCACTTAACAATTTTAATATGGTAATTTGACCCAAAGAGTTAATGTTAACACTCGGTTCCTATTGCCAACCGTCAGCTCAGTCTAATTATTTTTACAGAAGATGAACAGAGGAAGGGGCAAAAAAACATTGGCGAGAATAGAGTACATGTAATAGATTTGACATGCAGTGATTAATGGTGGCTCTGTTAATGTGCATGATTCATCGACACTCATATCTTGTGTGTTGTTCAGAATTCAGTACTAGATTTGTATTAATCACAGGTGGGTAAAAAGCATACTGTACTTTGTGGGTGACAGAATGACTTGGAGGCGTTTTGTCTGCGGCCACCCTTAGCAGGATTAGGGCGTCATGCTATAGGTAGATAGATGGGACTTTGTATCGTCACTGGCGTCAGGATTCTGGGGTCTGGAATGCTGAGTGTGTGGTGCATCTCACTGATCATGCTCTTTATTAACTCTCCCTCTGTTATATATTTCTCTTCTATTCTTTTTTTTTTTTTTTTAATCCTGTATCACCACATCTTGGGTGGGAAAAAAACGTCGAGATGATGATGTATTGCCATGCACATATCTGCAATAGAACATTATCTATCTATCTATCTATAGTCAGATGCCTTAATCCTGTAAGGGGTGGCCATAAGTAAATCCCTTCCATGTCACACTGTCCCCTGCTATTTTGCTGCCCTCCCCCCAACTTGCACCCCTTCTCTCCCATACCTCTCTGCTCCACCTCTCCATTTCATCCTCGGTCTCCCCTTGCCTCTCCTCCCCCCCCCTCCACCTCACTCACATACTTTCCTAGTTAGTCTCTCTGTCCATCCTCTCTCAATGGCCTAACCACCACAGTATATTTCTCCCAACGCTTTCCGTCACATCCACACCACAGTGCTCCTTCACATCCTCATTTGTTGGTCTCTCTCTCCATGTAATGCCACATGCTGCTCTAAAGTAACTCTTTTCCACTGTATCTGTTTGCAGGTAATGTGGAATATTCAGCTAAGGTGTGTGCAGTCTTCCTGGAGGTGTTGTGTTCACAGCGTCAGCAATTTTCATCACACATCATCACAGAAGATACCGTACCTAACAACCTGCATCATTAAGTGAACGCATCTGTGTTGAGGGACAGAGTTCTAAGGGATCTGCAAGTAAGATATATGTAGTATCATGGGGCTGTATTACTGGTAGGATGTTTGTATAATGCTTCATGGTACAGCACATCCTTGTTTTACAATGAGGTGGCATTTGAAAAAATCCATTGCATAACTGTTTATCATGTATTGTCAATTATGTGGGTTCAATGGGGATACGTTTTCGGCCAAGAGTCACTCACCCAACAAAGTCTAAGAACGTGTTTTCAACTCACCTAAACTGCAAGTAATTTCACATCACTGCACTTCACCTGCTGCCTCAGCTCCAGCACCACACTGTTGTTCCATCCCTGACACTAACACATCCAATAGTGGGTGAGTTCAAAGGCCATCTTGGAGAAAAAAAAAATTGCCATAAGCTTGTGTGTTGGCAATTGTGTACAGTAAGCGAAAATAGCTCTTGTACATCAACCAGTGAGGCTTCATACAGGGTCTTAATAATCGTATAAGCAAAAAAAGTTATTATTTGTCAGAAAAATGTCTTACAAGTGATACATCGCATACCAGTTCGTCATATAACATTGGTCTACTGTACTGTACTTCTTCCTTAGCTATTTATTAGCGTATTATGATTGAAGAGTTGAGAGGAAGGATGGGACAGCAGTGTATTGGTGTTTTAATGAACAAGAGCAGAGTGAGATAGTTTGACTATGGGATAGGATGGACGATAAAACACACACACACACACACACACACACACACACACACACACACACGATTATACTATATGATACTTATTCATTTTTTATAGACGAAGATAGTCGTCCGTTTGCAGCTCATTTTCCATAGCTCAGTAACAGTATAAGGCAGTACTATTGCCCAGCATATTTGTCATACCACTTCTTCGTGCCTAGCACCATATTCTAGTGTTAACCCCCTGTCACAGCACTTTATTTAAGAAAGAGATTGCAATTTTACGCCAAGTTAGAGTGAACAGGGTATAGCTATGATGACGAAACACATATTTGTCTCTTGGTTTCCAGATCACTGCACGCGCACTCCTCAGGTCACGTCTTCCATAGAACAGACAACAGAGGGACAGACAGCGTAACTGAATGGCAGGCTAGAGATGGAGTGAGAAGAAGAGGTACACAGAAAACAAGATAGAGATGATACGCGCAGATTCACCGATATCGAAAGGAACAAGCTAACAGCCAATGGATCAGAGTGGAGAAAGGTGAGAGGGGTCCTTATCCTGCAGTGGTGTGTCACAAGCTGATAATGATGATGAAGATGAAGATGATTGATGATCATGATGATGATGATGAAGATGATTGATTGATGATGATGATGATGATGATGATTAATGATGATAATGATGTTGATGCTGATAATGATGATGTAACTCCGTGCAAACTCTAAAACAAGGTTAGATGATGGTGATGAATATGATGATAAAGGTGATGATACTGATATATCTTTTGTACCACACTTTTAACAGTGCTGAGATGATGATGACATGCTGCTGCTGCTGACGATGATGATGATGATCATGATGATGATTATGATGACGAGGATGATGCTGATGATGATTCCGACAACGAAGACGACGACGATGATAACAACGACGACGATGATGACAACGACGACGATCTTCAAGTCATTGGCTGAGTCACCTCTCGCTTTCCTTTCTGTTTAACTACGTGTGTGTGTGTGTGTGTGTGTGTGTGTGTGTGTGTGTGTGTGCTTGCTTATGTTCGTGTATGTATATCTTGGTTGATGATACCATAGTTATTCAAGTGATAGAATTATTTCCACACAGTCATAGTTTTATTTCAAGGGTAAATATTATTATTTTATTTCAAGTGTCTCGTACCTATACAGTTACGAGACACTTACGCTGTATTCTGTAAAGCATATTACATCCCATAGATCACATTACAGGGTTTCAGAAGTCACTGATCATCGTCTCTTTATGTATCGTTAGAAAGTGGATGAATATGAGTGAAGTAATACATATATTTTGGTCTTTATTTAAATGGAAGAATTAAGCCCACATATTCTTTTTTTATTTTAAGGATACAACACATGATTATCTACATTTTATCACAGTAGCTCTAGGACCGGCCCTGGCCTTCTGCTTCTCACTAACCATTTTCGGATGACAGGTGTTGTACTCATATAGGCTTTCAGAGATTATAGTGAAGCCAAGTTACGTTCTACCAGCCCCACACACTAAATCACATTCAACCACTCACCCACACCACACCACACCATACTACCCCCCACACCATATCACACCACACCATACCAGTCTCTCACACTACATGACACGAAATCATATTCCCACACAACACAGAACCACCCTCCCACACCACACCACACCACAAAAATTCCTCCTCCCACATCACACCACATCACATAAAACCACCCTCTGACACCACACCACACCACTTATAACCACCCTCCCACACCAAACTACACCACACCACACAACCCTCCACACACCACACCACACGACCCTCCACACACCACACCACACAACCCTACACAAACCACACGACACAGTCCCCTCCATACCACACTACACCACACAACCTCCCTCTATACCACACTGCACCACAAAATCCTGCCACCACACCACACCACACCAAACCAAGGGGATTAAACAAAGGGGTTTGAAGCTCCCGCATCTGGTAATTCTGAGCTTGTTTCCAGGTACCTTCACACACACTCCTCTGGTCACATCTTCCACAGAGCAGGCAACAGATGGACAGGCAGCGTAACTGAATGGCAGGCCAGAGATAGAGTGAGAGGAAGAGGTACACAGGGAACAAGATAGATGAAACTCACAGATCCACCGATATGGGAAGAGGCTAACAACCAATGTATCAGAGTGGAGAAAGATGAGAGGGGTCCTAATCCTCCAGTGGTAATATCAGGGCCTGATGATGATGATGATGATGATGATGATGATGATATTAACGATGATAAAGATGATATTGATGATGCTGAAAATGATGTTGATGCTGATGATAATGATGATTTAACTTCAGTACGAGGTAACAGAGTTGGAATAACGGTGGTGATGATGATGATGATGATTACAGTCATGATAACAAATTTTAACGAAGATGATGATGATGATGACTGTAGTTATAATAATGATAAGGGTAATAATAATAATAATGATGTTTAATAATGATAATGAAGATACTGATGATGATTTTTGTCGGTAGGTGGACGGACGGACGGAACTGCAAGAACTTGGTCAGCAGTCAAAGATCCACGATTCCCCATCCATCCATCCATCCATCCATCCATACATGCAGCCATCCAGCTCCCCCTGATGTTAAAAGCTAAGTCAAATTTCTGTGTCATACGCCTTTTGGAAACAGGGCAGTATTTTAGGAAGCACGGGAGTCTTCTCAGTGCCCCTTCCTTAGCTATTTATTTTTGCATAGCACGTCTTAACATTTTCTTGTAAGCTATTAAAATCGGCTTCATATCGGCAGAGTTTACATCTCTCTCATAAAAGAGGGTGTTTGGTGTAATGTGCTGACTAAATCGCTAAGGAAGAGATGTAAAGAATTTCAAAAGCAGTTAACAGTGCGATCCTGGAGGCAGAAAAAAAAAAAAAAACTGAAGCGAAGTTAACTCATGTTTTCAAGTCAAGAAAAAGATATTAATTTTATTTATATTTTGTTAAGGAGAAATTTGTCCAGATTTTCACATTAAGGTGCAGTATATTCCTAGATTTCCACTTTCCTTTTTATTGAGCCAAAAGCGTAATAGTGAAAAAATCTAATGAAAAATCGACTAGTCTCTCTCTTGACCCAGTGCCCACCTACCTACAAGATTCCATTGAAAGCCGATAGCAAGTTTTTGATATATCTTGGCCATAGACAGACAGATAGACAGATAGAAAGACAGACAGACAGATAGAAAGACAGACAGAGAGGCATATAGATAGACAGACAGACAGACAGACATATTGAGAGATAGATAGACAGACACAGACAAGGGTGAATACATAACCTCCTTCAACTTCACTGGCTGAGGTAACTATAGGCACATAAAGCAGTCACCACTTAAGCATTATCAAACCCTCCAGCATCCCACCACCAGCATCCCACACACACACACACACACACACACACACACACACACACACACACACACACACACACACACACACACACACACACACACACACACACACACACACACACACACACACACACACACACACACACACACACACACACACACACACACACACACACACACACACACACACACACACACACACACACACACACACACACACACACACACACACACACACACACACACACACACACACACACACACACACACACACACACACACACACACACACACACACACACACACACACACACACACACACACACACACACACACACACACACACACACACACACACACACACACACACACACACACACACACACACACACACACACACACACACACACACACACACACACACACACACACACACACACACACACACACACACACACACACACACACACACACACACACACACACACACACACACACACACACACACACACACACACACACACACACACACACACACACACACACACACACACACACACACACACACACACACACACACACACACACACACACACACTTTATTTTTGGGTAGGGCTGGTAAAGAGAGCTGTATGATCATGAGAGTTAATAGAGACAGCATTAACACTCTCATTGTACTATGACGCACTCTCAGCTGAATGCTATCGCCAAGCAGTACCTGGAATAAAATATTAGAGTTGCCCCTACTATGAGAGGGCCCGGGAACCATCTAGTGGTTGTAAAAGTAGCTGGACATGTTTCTCATCTTGGTAGGCGTCGCTACTTGGCTACTTTTGCTAGTGGCCGTATGACAGTGTAAGGACGAGGGTGTGTGTGTGTTGCTGCTGCATCATTCCCCTGAGGTAAGTGTTGGATATTTGCTGTTTTGAGCCATTAAGGTGACTACATTAGGACACAAGGATATTTCACTGACAGCCAGGAAGTATTATGGCCAAAAGAAATAATACCTATAAGGCTACTAGACGTAATTCTGATGAGACAAGGGGGATGTTAGTGTGAGGGAGATGAGGAGGCCTTGTAGTCCAGTGCTGCCGTTTTGTGGAAAATCGTCTGCTAATGTGGAAAAACAAATGAACGACGAGCATGGATGTGGGCAGGCGGACGTCATTCCACACTAGTGTGGAATTTTTTTCCACACTAATTGTTCACGTTATTTTGTAGGAATACGAGGAATGTTGTCATGATTAAACCAACGAATATGTAGCGTTTGTCTATAATACTGTCATTTAAAACAAGGGAGAATACGTCGTTGAACAGTCTACCTCTACGCACCCGGCTATATAATTAAAAAAATATATATATTATTTACAAGACTCGTGCCAACCATTAGCAGTGCACACTTACTTTGTAATATTAAAGAAATACCGAAACAGTGTTGTAAATCGTGTACTCTTGATATACTAGAAAACTTGGATGTGGATAAACTTACTTGTCTCCTGTCTTGTTATTAATCAACATTTGCTGACTTATTAACTCTCTTAATCATTTAACGTCCTTACACTTGAATCATAATAGGTCTGACATCATTAATAATATTATACCCTCTCTTCCAGTATTCACAGTATACCAAATTTTATGGTAGTTATACCAACAATACATCCTCTGTCATCCTGGTTACTAAACGAGACCGTGTGCAATAATGACGTCACAACCAGTGTGCAATTCACGGCAACTCTGCCTTGTACTGCCTCAATCTTGGTGTCTCAGCACCAGTGAAATAGCAGTGTGAGTGTCGTCCTGTTGATTCTCGTGCCGATCAGACTGGTGGACTAGGTTTGCCTGCCTCCTTGTCCCTGTCCACCCAACAGTACAGTTTGGGCCCTGAATGTAAACTGATAAGTGCGATTCATATTTCAGAGGGACAATGTGATGGAAAAAAAATATTGTATGTAAGTTATTTTGTCCTGAAGCGCATACACACACACACACACACACACACACACACACACACACACACACACACACACACACACACACACACACACACACACACACACACACACACACACACACACACAGTACTGTCTAATGGAACTTGCTGGTGGGGAAATGTGTGTATGTAACTGTGATGGTGTCGGGAGGTTACCATGGTAACACACAGGCACCTCGCACCACACACACACACACACACACACACACACACACACACACACACACACACACACACACACACACACACACACACACACACACACACACACACACACACACACACACACACACACACACACACACACACACACACACACACACACACACACATACACGTACGCTTATATTGTGGTGGTGTTCCTTCATTTTACCAAGGCCGAGATAGTCGTTTTTTTGCAGCTTATTTCCGGTAGTTCAGTGAAAGAATTAAACTTACAGCTCTACATCATTTCCATACCACTTCTTCGTGACTAGCACCATTCTAGTGTTAACCCCTTGTCACAACGCAAAATTTAAGAAAGAGATTGCAATTTTACGCCAAGTTAGAGTGAACAGGGTATAGTAGTGATGCTGCAACACACTTATATTTGTCCTCCTGTTTACAGGTCAGTCCACACGCAGTCCTTAGGTCACGTCTTCCATAGAGCAGGTAACACATGGACAGCCAGCGTAACTAAATGGCAGACCAGAGACGGAGTGAGAGGATGAGGCACACAGAGAACAAGATAGAGATGATACTCGCAGATCCACCGAGCAGGGACGGAACGAGTTAACAACCAAAGGATCGGAGTGGAGACAGGTGAGAGAGGTCCTTATCCTGCAGTGGTGTGTCACAGGCTGATGATGATAATGATGATGATGAAGACGGATGTTGCTACTGATGATGTTGATGCTGCTGCTGATGATGATGATGATGCAAACTCTAGAATATGGTTATATGATAGTGATGTATTTGATGATAATGGTGATGATATTGATATAACTTCTGTACTACATTTTTTACAGTGTTGGGATGGTGATGACATGTTGCTGCTGCTGACGATGATGATGATGATGATGATGATGATGACGACGAAGAAGATGATGATGGTGATGATTACGACTACGAAGACGACGACGACGATGACGACGACGACGATGATGATGACGACGATCTTCAAGTCATTGGCTGAGTCACCTCTCCCATTCCTTTCTGTTTAACTTCGTGTTTTGGTGACTGGGCATGTGTGTGTGTGTGTGTGTGTGTGTGTGTGTGTGTGTGTGTGTGTGTGTGTGTGTGTGCTTGCTTCTGTTCGTGTATGTATATCTTGGTTGATGATACAATAGTTATTCAAATGGCAGAATTATATCCACTCATTCATAGTTTTATTTCAAGTGTAAATATTAGGCCAAGAATATAGGACCTTTTACCTATACAATTACGAGACACTTACGCAATATTCTGAAAAGCTTATTACATCCCATAAATCACAGCACAGGGTTCCATAATGCACTGATCAACGTCTCTTTATGTATCGTTAGGAAGTGGATGAATATGAGTGAAGTAATACATATATTTTGGTCTTGATTTACAGGTAAGAATTAACCTCACATATTCTTTTTTATTTTAAGGATACAACACATGATTTTCTACATTTTATCACAGTAGCTCTAGGACCGGCCCTGACCGTCTGCTTCTCACTAATCATTTTCGGATGAGAGATGTTGTACTCATATAGGCTTTAGAGATTATAGTTAAGCCAAGTTACGTTCCACACATTGTCACACACCATCACCCTCTCACACCACACCATACCATACCACCCTCCCACACCGTATCACACCACACCATACAAGTCTCTCACTCTACACGACACGAAATCACACTCCCACACCACACAAAATCACCCTCCCACACCGCACCACCAAAAATCCTCCTCCCCTACCACACAACACACACATAACCGCCCTCCCACACCACACCACACCACAAAAAATTCTCCTCCCCCACCACACCATCCATAACCGCCCTCCCACACCACACCACACAAAACCACCCTCCCACACCACACCAAACTACAAAAAATCCTCCTCCTACACCACACCACACCACACCACAGAAAATCACCCTCACACACCACACCACACACAACCACCCTCCCACATCACACCACACCACACCTGACCACACAATCCTCCCCACACCACACCACACAATCCCCCACCACCACACGACACCATACCACACCAAGGAGATTAACCTAAGGGGCCTGAAGCTCCCGCATCTAGTAATTCTGATATTGTTTTCAGGTAACTCCACACACACACCTCGTGTCACGTCTTTCACAGAAGAGACAAGATGGAGAGATCATATGATGCAGATCTACCGAGCAAGGACGGAACAAGTTAACAATCAATGGATCAGAGTGGAGAAAGGTGAGAGGGTCCTTATCATGCAGTGGTGTGTCACAGGCTGATAGTGATGATATTGATGGTGATAATGATGTTGATGCTGATGGTGGTGATGCTTTAACCTCTCAACGTATGAGGTTACAGAATGCACAGTGAGGCTGCATAGCCAGGAAATGGAAGAATATGAGTGCATTTAAGTATTTATGTAATGTGATGAATAAGGATGGAAGATTAGAGGATGAAGTGACTGAAATGATACGTCAGGGAAGGAGGGTTGCTTGTTCTCTAAAAAGCAGTGATTAGGAAGAGGGAACTGAGGATGAAAGTATGAAAAAAAGGGCACTGCATGCTGTGATTCCCACTTTAAAGTATGGAAGTGAAGCTTGGATCTTGCTGGAAGGACACAAGTCAAGAGTGAGAGCGGTGGAAATGAGCTACTTGAGAGGAGCATGTGGAGTCTCATAGAGAGACAGACAGACAAATGGCCAGATGAAGGAGCGTTGTGATGCTGATGTGGATGAGACTGAAAGCGTTAAGAGAAACACTTCGAGGTGGTTTGGCCATGTGGAGAGGATGGCGAATAAGAAAATGACTAGAAGAGTGCACATGAGTTAGCTGGAAGGATAGAGGGGGAGGGGGAGACCGACGATGAGATGGAGGGAAAGAGTAGAAACATATGAGTGCGATACTTGAGCTAAATGGTAGAGGACAGTACATCATGAAGGCGATTTGCTTGTGGTCACCCCTTACGAGATTAAGGCGTCTGGCTATAGATAAACAGATATAGATAAATAGATAAATAGGTAGGTGATAATGATAATATGATATTGATGATGATGATGATGATGATGATGATGAGAATGGTAATGATAATGAGAATGACGGTGTATATAATGATGATGATGATAATGACGACGACAGCTATGATGATGATGATGATGAGGATATTGATGATGATTTTTGTCGGCAGGTGGAAGGACGAAACAGCAGGAACTCTACCATCGGTCCAAGCATCCACGATTCCACATCCATCCATCCATCCATCTTGCTTGATGTTAAAAGCTAAGTCTATTTAACCTAAGTAGTACCAATTGCTTCTTCATAAGCTTTCCAGCTGTCTGAACAGATCTGCAGTAGCTTTTAACTTCTAGAATAACTCGGTTCTGGTGCTCAGTTTGGTACTTTTATTTTCCTTTCATCAGAACTGCCGCGGCAGATTTTGAGAAAAGTCCCTCAAATAACTCCTATTATTTTTTTACTAGGTTTCTAATGATGTCCATGGATCCGTTGTTGCTTTAATAGTTTCCTAGACAACACAGTCTTGGCGCTGTTCTCTACCACCCTATTATACCATGTCATATAGTGTTCTTGCTCGCTTGCCCTGTTCGCTCGCTCGCTTGAACAATAAATCACTGAAGAAAAGGTGGTATAAAGCCCCCTAAGCCGCCGTAGTATTACACCCTCGGTATGCAGTCCGTTCCCTGCGGCCTTGTAACTTTGTGTACCCGAAGCCTTACAGAATAACTTGAAATAATTTTCCTATCGTAACTATACTCGTTTCACTTTAAGTTGGCCTGAGTTGTTTTTGTTGTTCTTATTACATCTTAGGCTCCTCTGGATGTGAACCCAGTGTTATGTTGAAGGATTGTCTGTGTTGTGGTGGTGTGGTGCAGGAAGTGAGTGGGTGTGCTGTGGTGTGGGGGTGCCACTTTGCAGTATGATCACAGGGGATTGTATGTGTGTTATATTTTGTGTTAGTATTGTAGCAGGGAAGGTTGGTGTACTCGTATCTCTGGGTTCGGTAGTGTCTGAAGGGTGTATGTCTGGTGGTGGCACATGAAGGATGCTGTTTGGTAGAAAGTTTTGGCTGGCTGGGGTGTCTGTGTGTTTATGTATGTGTTTGGTATAGAAAGTTTTGGCTGGCCGGGGTGTCTGTGTGTTTATGTATGTGTTTGGTATATAAAGTTTTGGCTGGCTGGGGTGTTTGCTTGTTTATGTATGTGTTTGGTATAGAAAGTTTTGGCTGGCTGGGGTGTCTGTGTGTTTATGTATGTGTTTGGCAGAAAGTTTTGGCTGGCTAGGGTGTTTGTGAGTTTGTGAATGTGTCTGGGAAGTGTAGAGTCGGGTGGAGGAGGGGATATGTTGCAAAGATACTCTGTGTAGTGTTGGGCGGTTGTTCGATTTTGTTTGTGGAGAGGATGACGCAACATAAGGTTACAAAGGTGGGACGGATCTTGAGTTGAAGTGATGAACTGTGTGCCTCTCATATTCACTTGGTCTCTGACTGAAATTAGTTATGTTTCTTGGTGTAGGCTGTCAGTACTTGTGGTCTTAGTGTCTTCTGCTATCAAGGTATTGTTTTCTGTTCTTTAAAGCTCCTTCGTGTTTGTGTTGGATATGATTACGGCTCAGCTTGTGCGGCAGTAATTCACGGTTGTTTTAATGTATTACTTATAAGTGGAGGATGGAGTTGGGATGTATATGAGAGAGGGTGTGTGTGAATTAGGGGGAGTGATGCATAATGACAAGGGACAGGGTGGCATAGAGGCCATTTGTTTGTGGCCACCTCTTACGGGATTAAGTCGTCTGGCTATAGATAGATGGATAGACAGATAGCTTATAGTTTCCATACAGTTTGCTGAGTAGTAGCGATAGTTATCACTAGAATATGATGTTAGTCACGAATGAGTGCCGTGGAAAGAATGTAGGGCTGTAGTATTGTCTACTTCTGCTACTGATCTGCCTGACATTCTGGTATGCTTTAAATAAAACTCTGTGCCAAGTTAAAGTGAAAGGCGTGTATGTTTGTGTAGGAGGAACAAGAGACAAGGAGGTATTCTGTGGCCTGTTTTCTTTGTGCTTCCTGCAAGACACAATAATAGTTATGACGGGGCATTGATGGCAAGTTTGTGGGTCAGCACACACTTACGGCCTCTCATTATACAAGGTGGTCCATATATTACGCCACCCAGTTCTTGTGTGTTGCGGGCACGGCTCAGTGAACATTACCAGTGTCTACCCTGCATCAATATCTATTTCCCACAACCCTCTTCAGGCTTAGCTTTATAACATAGGCTTTAATTTAGGTCCACTGATTGCATGGTGGAGAATTCCCATAACCTTTTTTATGCTTAGCTGTATATCATTGTATTGTATAATCTTTTATGTCCAATAGTCACACGGCTGAGTAGTAATTTGGTGAAGCGATCAGAATGTCTTAGCTCATCACAAAAGCCGTCCCCACAACACACAAGACTGCAGAGCGCAATATACTTATCACCTATATTAAGTCAAAGCCACAGTTAAAAAGGTAATGAAACAAGACAGAAAATTTAAGTTTTCATTATTAATACTTCAGTATAGAATACATTAACAGAGACAGCAATATAAAATATGCATTCAGAAGTAGCATTTGTCCACAGAACATCCTGGACTTGCAAGGCAGATCACACCATCACCACCAGGCTTCTCTCGGCAGGTCAGGGCAGATCACCAGCAGCAGCAGCAAGTCATCTCACGGCTGGGGAAGACACGACACCCTGCCGCCGCCGCCGCCGCCGCCGCCTCCACACCACCAGGCATCTCAGAGTAGGGGAAGACACCACACCACCGTCAGGCTTCTCACGGCAGGGCAGACCAAACTTCAGCAGGGTATGACCAGTGTGGCAAGGAAGCAGCAACAAGGCAGCAGACTCCAGCACGACCTGTGGACCAGATGTGTATTAGTTCAAATCAGTGTTAGCTTTAGTTATTTAATCTTCTATCTATCTCTATCTATTGCCAGACGCCTCAATCCCGTTTGGGGTGGCCACAAACAAATCGCCTCCAAGTCGCCCTGTCCCCCGCCATTTCACTGCCCTGCTCCCAACTCACACCCCCCTCTCTCATATACCTCTCCACCCCATCCCTCCATCTCATCCTCGGCCTCCCCCTCCCTCTTCCCCCCTCCACCTTACTCACACATTCTCTTCGTCAGTCTTTCACCCTCCATCCTTTCCACATGGCCAAACCACCTCCTTGTGTTCTCCTAACGCTTCCTATCACATCCACATCTACACCACAACGCTCCTTTATATCCTCATTCGTCAGCCTGTCTCTCCATGTGACTCCACAGGCTCCTCTTAAATAACTCATTTCCACTGCTCTCACTCTTGACTTGTGTCCTTCCAACAACGTCCAAGCTTCACTTCCATACGTTAGAGTTGGTATCACAATACTGTCATGTAGTAACTTTTTCACTTCCATGCTCACTTCCCTGTTTCTTATCACTGCTTTCAAAGAACCAGCAACCTTTCTTCCGTGCTGTACCCTTTCAAGCACTTCACCCTCCAAACCTCCATCCTTACTCATCACACTACCCAAGTACTTAAACGTACTCACATTTTCCAATTCCTCACCATCCAACCTCGCTGTACATTCACTGACTTCACCTCTCTCAAAGACCATCACTTTACTCTTCCCTACATTCACCTTTAGATTCCGTTTCTTACACACTCTCCCAAACTCATCCACCAAGCCTTGCAGCTCCCCTTCGTCTTCACTCAACAACACAGTATCATTTGCAAACAACAGTACAGGGAGTTTCCAAACACTACCCTCTCTCACCAGGGCCACTCCAACATCCACTACCCTACCTTGGTCCTCTTTTATTACCCCATCCATGTACAGATTGAACAACCATGGAGACATGACACATCCCTGTTTCAACCCAACCTTCAAAGGGTGGACTCATTAGACTGCTCAGATTCTGTTGGGAATGGCACACAGTTAGGGAATTATATCACCAATATTTTATGCCAATTTCCCATACAGGGTGTTGCATGAAATGTTTGACAAACTTCAGAAAGTTGTTCTTGGGGCAATTTTGAGTTAAGAATTGCTGCATCAACCTGGGCTAATTTCTCGTCTATTATGCTCAGGTTCTGTAGGGAATGGCAGCAGATTAGAGACTGGTATCGCAAAATTTTATCCCCTGCCACCACCACCAGGCCGTTTATTTTTAAATCCCCTTGTAAAACTGTAGAGATATATCGGCAGGACAGTAAATAGTGATCCTACTCTGGTACTCTGTATGGAATTTCAGAGAGGGAGATGATGATGCCACTGATTCATGGGGTTATCTTTAATTTAACAAGAAACACTTTGCTTACCTCTCTATTCAGTTTGCACGAAAATTAATGTTTAAAAGACTGATAATATATTCACGAAATTTTCTTCTTAAAATTTAATAAGTAAATATTTAATTTGAAGTGTGACGTCACTGGTGCATTATGGGAGCAACGTTGAGAGATGCTGGAGATGAGTGAAGATTTTATTCTTTACGGTGTTAGTCTACCTCTTATTATGGTAATTCTTATGCCTATGTGTTTATCAGTGTTTGCTGTCATTATCGAGAGGTGTAGTCGGCTGATGTAAGTTGTAATTATTAGCTATAAGGATGATATACGGCGGTGTGTATCTCCAGGTGCCCAAGATGTCCCTTTAAACTCGAGTAAGCAGTGCTACTTAAATCCCCTGATATTCACACCATCTGTTTAGGTTTTAAGGTCGAATGTGATCCTGTACATGGGCAGGCATAGTAGGTTAATTGGCTGGAAAAAATGAGGGGATGTGTGTAAAAACTGTAATGGGTAGTTTGTTTACATCGGGGATATAAACTCCGCGAGTCCCTTTAACTCTTGCAATCCCTGTGATGCCCTTTTCAGTTTATTCATAGTGCCAGAAGGCAATTTTATTCAACTTATGCAAAGTCTCTGCTATTGCAGGAGTTCAGTGAGGCTGTGCCTAACCCCTACACTTCCAGAAGTCTATACAAAGCTAAATATAATCATGAGATGGCATGAAAAAAACAAAAAATCCCTGCTCTGTGAGTTAAACTAGTGAAGACTGAAGGTATTAACATGTGTAGGAGAGACACTGGATAAAGCCTGATTGGAGATATAGTATATTGAACTGGAAGGACTGCATACCTTACATCCTTCATTAACCATTGCTGCTACCTTTAAATAAGAATTATCATACTGAAGGTAATTACTAGCAGCCTTCATTAACATATTACTGTACTGTAATTAGGAGAGAGGTTTCATAAGTTGATTGGAAGTCAGGAGACAGCAGGAATATACCATTACTGTTGAGGGGGATGAATTTGTGTGTAGGCTATGATATAGGAAGCATATCTCAGAATATGGATGTACAAGGTTAATCATATCTTGTATAGTACTTACACTTTCAGATTTGATAGCTTTTCCTTTTGTAATCTTTACTGAATGATGTAATCAGTTCATGATTACACATTATATAATCTCAGACTTCATCTGTGTCATTGTAGTTGGCTCACCTTGACAAATTTTAGTCCTTCTGCTGCTTAGTTCCTGTATCTAAGTGGCAGAATAAGACAGTATTATGGTTTTGCATCCTCCCCATAGATCTTCATTGTGATTTGCATGATAATCTAGTCTTTATCCCTAGAAACAGCTCAGCATTCAAGGTGGAGAGATGCCAGGTTTTTGTCAGTTTAGGGTGGACATGTAGTCTATATGGTTTGTCTTTATTGTTTTATGTATTCATTATTATAATTATTTTTTACTGTGGATCAAATTTAGCGATTCATCTCTTCCGTTTATAAACCGGTACAACAGATAGGCTTTCATTCTCAGTTCTCACAGAAGGTATAACCAATGAGTACTGTACTGTCTTCCTGTGCAGTGTATATTTTGTCATTTGTACTCTCATTATAAGTTTCATTAAAGAATTTGTATCATATGTTTAGTTTCTGTGTCACTCAGTGTGTTAAGTTTATGTAATATATGGTTAATCGTTTAAGTCCTGCCGTTGGTTAGCAGTTAAGTTCCAGTTTTTACTTTCTCCCTTTATATAAGTAGCAACTGCTCTATATTCTTTCCATAGCACTTGTTCATGATTAGCATTAAACTGCAGGCTTAGGTATTCCAAGTAGCTCAGGGAATTTCGAGATATCTCCTCCTAAAGCGACATTAATAGGTACATGACAATTGAGTTTAGTCTGTGCATGTTGTTCAATTTCCCATTTTTTGTAACATGTAAAGAAATAAAATACAGTAGAAGTTTTAGCCAATATACTAGTGGGGCCGCAGTGGCATAGTCAGCATGGTGCTGGCCTGCTGATCAGGAGGACCCGGGTTCAAGTCCCGGTGTGATAGAGGTTTCTTTAAAATGTGGCTGAGGGAAGTTTGCGTAGCAGGCTTTCCTTAAAACCACAAGGCCCCATACTTACACTTCAGCTCACACACACCAAGACACTTACACACACTACTACATACACACACCAAGACACACACACACACTGCTACATACACACATCAAGACACACACAAGACACGTACATAGCCACAGCCACCTTCACACAGTAGACACACACTACTACATACATACACACATCAAGGCACACACGACACGTACACAGCCACCTTCATACAGCAGACACACCACACACACACACACACAGGGAGAGGGAGGGACAGACACACCACAGGCAGACAGAGACGGGTATATACAAAACACAGGGAGTGAGAGAGGAGGGGGTTTTATTAAAAAGTCCAATTTTGGTATACCTCCTGTGGCAAAATTGATATAGCCCCCCCTTTAATATTTTTTGGATATTTTCATTTAGTGCCCCCCAGGCCCCAGACCCACTCGGTTGAACCAAGTTGTCTGGCGTCAGCTGGAACATGATGCTAGAGTTATGTCGGTCATGCGGGGGTTAATGGTGACAGTGTAGTAACTGTCAGGCTCCTATGACTCACTCAGCCGAACAAAATCGTCTGTCAGCTGGAATGGAATACTAGAGTTGTCCCAAGCACCAGAGAATTAAGAATCTTAACCCTTTGGTGCTTGGGACAACTCTAGTACCCCATTTCAGCTGACTCAGACGATTTTATTCGACTGAGTGAGTCATAGGAGCCTGACAGTGTCAATACCGTCACCATTAACCCCATCACGACCGACATAACTCTAGCATCATGTTCCAGCTGACGCCAGACAATTTGGTTCAGCCGAGAGAGGATCCTAGGATCCTGAGAGACATTATAACATCACAAACAAAATACAAAATGCCTTCCCTCCATCTTGAACGTACTATAATTCATTTACATTAAGTAAGCTCGTATTTTCGTATTTTTGCAGCTTATTTCATGTATCTTAGTTAAAAGAAAAAAATACTACGAGCCGGTGAATAAAACCCACACTTGTAGACGAAGAATATAATTACCAAACAGTTTCGGTGGACACTGCCACCATCTTCAGTGGTCAAGATAGTGAGAGGGAGTGACTTACTGACTATACAAGGGTTCCTTTTTATGCGTGTGTATGTGGAAGGGTGGGGTTAAGGTGAGGTGGGGTGGGGTAGATTGTAAGCGGGGATTAACCCAAGGGGGATTTTGGGGGGGACATTACCGGACAGGTCAGGTGTAATTCATATCTGACCTTACCTGTGTCGTAGCAGGAAGGGACATCCCTTCCTGCTACGACACAGGTAAGGTCAGATAGGAATTACACCTGACCTGTCCGGTAATGTCCCCCCCAAAATCCCCCTTGGGTTAATCCCCGCTTACAATCTAACCCACCCCACCTCACCTTTACCCCACCCTTTCACACACACACAGGCATAAAAAGGAACCCTTGTAGAGTCAGTATGTCACTCCCTCTCACTATCTTGACTACTGAAGATGGTGGCAGTGTCCACCGAAACTGTTTGGTAATTATATTCTTCGTCTACAAGTGTGGGTTTTATTCACCGTCTTTGATTATCACGCAAGAGTGATTCATCCAGCCAATACTACGAGCTCTGTATCTTTTCATAGCCCTTCTTCGTAACTAGCATCGTATTCTAGTTATCAATAATTACAACTGAGCATTCAAGTTGGAGGGATCACAACTTTAAGCAATTACAGTAAACAAACAAACAAAAAGCAAGTGTCGTCCTCTTGACCTCTCGTCTTCGCAGGAATGCAGCGGTGGCGCCATCTTGTGCGTGGAATGCGTGAAGTGCAGGCTCTTGAGTGGAAGGAGCACGGAGCCACGGGAGGCTTAATAATATTCGCTAGTCAGCAAGTTTAGAAGCCTGGGACATTTGCCTGAAATAATAATAATAATAATAATAATAGAAATAACAACGAAACCAATCATATACATAATTCAATATCTTAGCCACTCGATCTGTCCATTCCGCCCCTTTAGTACGAGACGCATTTCTCTAAGCTATTTTTTCTAACATGGGAGGTTCGATACGTTTGATTGAGCCTATCCATAAGACTCCTAAAACTGAGTAAATGCCTCTGAAAGTTGCAAAATATAAAATATAAAACGTCTATATGATATAAAAACCTTTGTTCACCTCCGGGACTCGATCTGTGTTAGATAAGACTGGTTTGGTTAAGGTACGGTAGGGATGGGATTGTTGTGGCAGGCTGGGGTAGCGTTGGGTCGGTTATGGACAGGTGGGGTAAGGTTGGGTTAGTTTTGGCAGGACGGCGTAGGATTGGGCCGGTTTTGGCAGGGTAGGGTAGGACTGGGTCGGTTTTGGCAGGGTGGGGTAGGATTGGGTCAGTTTTGGCAGGATGGGGAAGGGTTGGTCGTGTTTGGCAGGGTGGAGTAGGACAGGGTTGGTTTTGGCAGGGTGGGGTAGGATCGGGTCGGTTTTGACAGAGTGAGGTTAGATTGGGCTGATTATGCCGAGGTAGGGTAGGGATGGGTCGGTTATGGCAGGGTTGAATAGAGGTGGGTCGATTAGGGCAGGCGAGGGTAAGCATGGGTAGGTTATGGTTGCGTTGGGGAGGGTAGGATAGGTTATGGCAGGGTAGGATAGGGCTGGGTGGTGGTGGGTTGGGCTGGGTAGGGTAGTGTAGGGCTGGGTAGGGTAGGGTAGGGTAGGCTGAATCAGGGTAGTGTAGGGTACAGAAGAGAGGTGGGTATAACTGCCGTTTAGTTCCGTCATATCCAACGCCTATTTCACTCAGTTATACTACACCGTCTCATCAAATTTGGGGCGATCTTCTCTACGATTTTTGTTCTTCTCCGCTTAGTTCAGTCCTTTAGTTCATTCATGACCCTTGGCTTTCCTTTTTTTTTTTTTTTTATGAGGTGGAGCGCAGGGGCACGAGGCTAGACCACCATTAGTCCAGAATATTAGAGGGTAGGCCACCAAGCTACGCCCTGGTAACGTCTACATGTCAAAACATCTGTCCACCTCTGGGACTTGAACCGCGGAGCGCTGGACGCAGAGCTCTCGGTTTGCAGATGTCACTTTTACTCTTTGCTAGCTTCTGACTATATCCTACAGCTTCAGAAAACCCTCTTAGGATGACGGGACAGAATCATTTAATCTTTCAAGCCGAGAATAACTTATTTACATTGTCCTAGCTGACCGCATGATTTTATTCAGCTTAGGAGATCCCCTGATAGAGATGGGGTTGATGATGGCAGTATTTAACCCTTCCAGTTCGAAATTTCTCTCTACTGTAGAGGTGAAGAAAATCATCCGAAGGTAGAGAGAAGAAAACAGGAAAAGTAATGTAGTGGTGAAAGGGCTGTACAGGGGAGGGGAGGTTAAAGTAGGGTAGAGTTGGGTCGGCAATGGCAGGGTAGGGTAGGGTAGGCTGAGGTAGGCTAGTGTAGGGTTGAGAAGAGTAGGGTAGGGTAAATTGAGCTGAATAAGTATATACAATAAAATCTGGCGATACAACAACCAGGGTCATATGCCGCCGGACGACAACGAGAATAAAAGCACTCGAAAAGATGAAACACACACACACACACACACACACACACACACACACACACACACACACACAAACAAACAAAATACAATTCATAATTAAAACAAGAAAAACACTAAGAACACTAAAACCACTGTATACTAAATTTTACACGGTAGTGCAGCTGCCTACACCAAGGAAAGGTTTCCCCCTCCACCACAACAAGCATCCTCTCCAAGTACAAACAGAAGACTACAATCCCTCTCCTGCCCGGTGCTCAGAGAGGTAACGATGGCGTAATTCCCCAACAGTGGACACCATCAGGAAAAGCCGAAGAGTCAGGGGGACGAAGCATTCCACACAGAAAGTAGGGGGAGAGTCCTCCCTTAAAAATCAATGAGAGAACCAGGAATGGCCCATTCGGAGCCAGCATAAAGCCGTCTCCCACCTCTGCATTCAGACCTTGGCAAATGAAGGGGCCCGTTTACCCACAAATATCACACATTTTGTTGGCCCCCACCGCATCCCACCTACTCTGCCAGTGGGAGCAAACAGTGAGTGGTTAGATGAATATCACTGAGCGAGGCAGGGGAGAGGTGAGGATGGGCGAGAGGCAGCAGCCTTTGCCAGAGCATCAGCATGCTCATTGCCCACAATGGTACAAAACCACAAAGCAGTCCCTAGCAAGCACAGCCATTCTAAAACACTGTAGACAACAAAAGAGGATTGGACGGGAAAACACAAAATGGAGATCGGCAGAGTCGCTAAAAACTGTATAACAAACAGGAGGGAAGCTAAATATCAATTTGACTGCGAGTAAAATAGCAGTAAGTTCTGCGATAAAAGTAGATACGATGGGGGGAAGACTCCTACCACGAATGAAATCGGGAAATATAACACCCAAGCCTGTCCCCTCACGGGATTTCAATCCATCAGTACATACGAGAATCGAGACACTGTGAGAGGAAGCATGTTCTAAAAAAATAGCAAAGAGCCGCCTGTGAGGAAAGAAAGGCCCCTCTCTCAGGAAAGTAAACACACGGTTGCACCCCTGAGAGGAGCCAGGGAGCCATCCTTGGTACACGCACAGGACAAACAAGAAAGGTTGGAACATCCACATCTCCCATGGCAGCCTTCACCCTGTACCCAAACGGATGTGGATAGCGAGGATACGGCGAGGCAGACACTCCCTCCGGAACAGAGCCAACAAAATCTTCCTGAACTTTAGCAAAGACGGTGACACTAAGGACACTAGTTTGAGGCACTCCCTCCTCTTGAGGATATGAGGGAAACAAGGTGGCACCAATACGGAAAAATTCCATAATCAGTGAAGGCAACCTACCACGCAAACCAAGATGGTGACCTGCAATACCTGGCTCGTGAAACGGTAGGACAACAGCCCCCCGCCAAGAAGCAGGAGTGGACGAATCTCTCCAAATTCTATTTATAAGACTCAGGAGGAAGGACACTGCTTCATCATCCAGGTACATCAGCACTGCATGGGGAATATTATCGACTCCGGAGAAGTGTCATGACAGGGAAAGGGTAGACCAAAGTTTACAACAAGACAAAGGGATGTTGTAAGTCTCTCCGCCCCCAGAACGGATGTCCAACACCTTAATTTCCTCCACCTCCCTAAGCCTGGCAAAAACCGAAGAACGAGTATCCCTACAGGAGACCTCAGCGGTAGGATAGGGTAGGGAACGCTAGGGCAGGGTAGGCTGGGGTAGGGTAGTGTAGGGCAGAGTAAAGTAGGTTAGGATGGGTTGGTTTAGGCTAAAGTAGGACAGAATAGGAGAGGGGTAAAATGTGCCTAGCCCAGGAACGAAAAATATATCAGTTATCCATGTAACTAGCGTTTTCTATTTCGGTAGATTATTTTCTTGTCTGCCTAAAGTATCGTGATGTACGAACAATGAGATTAGATATCGAAACTGTAAGATGCGAATTAGTTACAAAGACGGTATTTTGTTTTGGCTAACGTTACATCGATACGTTCAGCTAAGAGCAACTCGGCAGAACTGAACAGTATATGACGTGCTAGATGAACGCTGTGACCGGAAAATAAATATATATGTATATATACTTCAGCATACAGTAAGCGATTTTATGTTAACTGAAGAGAAGCCACCACAGCTAATGGGTTAAGTTTACACACACACACACACACACACACACACACACACACACACACACACACACACACGTTGCGAAAAGTTTCACTGACGAAGTGGGTGGTTACTGTCCCCCTTGAGCAAGGGGACTGGTGTGTGCGTGTGTGGTCACAGCCTTGCCCTTAGATCGGACTATATGAGGTCTCAGCTCCCTTCCGGGAGGGTAAAAGCTGACGATCACGACCATCAAGTGATCCTGACCGACCCGGTGAATTACACACACACACACACACACACACACACACACACACACACACACCATTACTTGCAACTGGCTGGCCTATCATACAGCCATATCCTATATTCATGAAGTACAACACATCTTACATTTATGTAGTATGTAAAAAAAAAAAAAAAAAAAGATGGTTATATAATACAGAACTGGGAAATATGATGATGATGATGATGATGATGATGATGATGATGAGAGGGGAGTAAACAGGGTGAGATGAGGAGAATGAGAGAGATGGATGGACATAACAGTGAATGTATTATGTATATTAACCTGACAAATGCCGAAGTAAGCTGGTAAGGGTGAGGTAATATGGAGCCTGACCCTACCGTGACACCATATAATTATTGATTTATCCACCGATAGATCTATCTATATATCTATAGCCCGACGCCCTAATCCCGCAAAGAGTGGCCGCAGACAAAACGCCTCCAAGTCGCTCTGTCACCCACCATTTGACTACCCTCCCCCCAACTCACCCTACCCTCATGTACCTCTTAACTCCATTCCTCCACCTCATCCTCGGTCTACCCCTCCCTCTCCCTCCCTCCATTTCACCTACATACACCCTCTTCATTCTGTCCTTGACCTCCGCGGCAGGCAGACGTGCTTCCCAGAGCGCTTCATCACACAGTAATTTAACAACTGAGTTGAAACTGATCGGATGCACTACAAAACCAACGTGCCCTGAAATGGCTAGTGCCATGGCCATGAACGAGGGAAGGGAGGCCCCCTTGGGTGACAACGAGGAAGAAATAGATATGGATACCGGGTTTACGGAGGTCATCAGTACAAGAGAGAAGAGAAAGAGGATGATACGCGGCAGCGAGAGGGAAGCGAGTGATGAAGAAGAGGACAGAGACAACAAAAAGGTAAAGAATAAGTCGTGTGGGGTAGATGGAGGTGTTACTATACCATGTGATACGGGGAAGGCAGTTTCTAAGTTGAAGTAGGGCTTTTATATCCCTAGACTTTATACCCACTTCTCTGGTGGGTATAAAGTCTAAGTCCGAAGTAAGGGTTTTGGTGCCCTTAAGACTTATACCAGATCCAGTCACTCGAAAAATCCTAAGTCCAAATTGGAGTGCTTTTTGGACTTAGGATTTTTCGAGATGGTGGAACTGGTATAAAGTCCAAGTTGAATTGTGGGTTTTTATACCCAAGAGTTTATAGCAGCAAGTTAACTTGTGCTGGAGTCTACTGTGTACTCTGTTCCATGTCTTTGGCAACTAGAGTATAGCATTGTAGGCTTTCTTTGCATACTTTACTTTTTCTGTGATATTGTATTTTAGTCATTTGTAATACCATAAAGGGCAAAGTAAAGTTGATATACAGCTGATTCTTTTATTATCTTTAGTGTTTTACAAGAGTTTACAATTACAATACATTTACAAAGTATACAAGTAGCAATGGCAGCAGCTGTTAGGTTACTCTGGCAGAAGATTTTATATATTACAGTATCTCAAAGTATATCACAAAAGTATTGGACTAGAGGAAATGTTTCAAGTATTATCAAAGTATATCAGTTAAATACGGGCAAGATACCTTTAGCAATTAATATTATGTAGTAGGTCCTATGTCTATCTCCAACTCGCTCCCTCGCTCCTACTCGCCCTTCTACCCTCTCTCCATCACGCTCACTCTAGAACGACAGAAAAAGAAAAAGCGCATAAAAAAGTAAAGGTGGGGAAGAGAAAGAAGCACTAAAGCAGACAGACACTAACAGACAGACACACCATCCCAGCACGTTCGGCTGCGCTGAGGACAGGCAGACAGGACAGACGGAGAGGAAGATGGAAGTGGAAGGAAGTCCCCCCTTTCCCGCCTCGCCCCACCCCACCTCCCTCCCCAGACCCACCTACCTGCCACACCCAGCCTAGTATGCTGGGAACTAAACACACACACACACACACACACACACACACACACACACACACACACACGCACACGCACACGCGCACACGCACACGCACACAAGCACGCACGCACGCACGCGCACGCATGCACGCACGCGCACACACACACACATACACACACACACACACACACACACACACACACACACACACACACACACACACACACACACACACACCCTAAAGGAAAATACAAAGAAAAATACAACCTGTCACCTGTCCTGTCCGGCGCTCCGATCTCCCTGCAGGCTCTCCGGTCTCCCCTGGTCTCTCGGCCGTCTCGTCTCTCCCTCGCAGCCGTCTCTCCATCGCCTGGGGAAATACAGGAACATCAAAGGTGCCTAAGGAATGCAATGCCTAGCAGAGTAACGCTATACAGGTGCCGCCACAGCTGCTGCTACCCTCCCTACCACATCACCTATCAGTACAAGCTACAACACACGCCGCACCAGTTCCTTTGTAAGGCTTGCCATGTTCTCGAGCGGCCATCCCGTCGTCTACACCTGCCATTTCTTCCGTAGTTGCCACCCCTTCTTCTGAGGCTGCCATGTCTTCTGAGGTTGTCATGTTTTCTGAGGTTGCCATCTCGTCTTCTGAGGTTGCCATCTCGTCTTCTGAGGTTCCCATCTTGTCTTCTGGGGCTGCAGCTTCGCCTTCCCCCTCGCCTGCAGTTGCCATCTCGCTGGCCAGGGTTGACATCTCGTCCTCCGGCGTTTCCATCGTTTTCTGTGGAGCAAATATCAATTAGGCCAAAGTACGCACTATATGCTACTGCTGAGCCTATGTCCCGTATTCTGGGTGGCATAGGAGGCTTCGTAGCGCATTTCCCTGAGAGATTTATTTTCCATAACACCAACATTATATTGCAAACTTACGTCAATGTCTTCTAACCCCAACTTGTCACCCAATTCCTTCCCATTCCACACATCCTTCCTTTAAGTTCTTCATAGCCATACTGTACCATCACCACACCCACACTACCACCACCACCACCACAACCACACTCCATCACAACCACACTCCATCGTAATACAACCACCAGCATAACATTATCACCACTACCACAACCACGTACTACCACCACCATCACAACCACACACCACCACCACCAACACCGCTGACATCACCACCGTCACAACCACCACACAGCTATCAGTGCTCTCGTGCAAAATTTGAGAGAGAGAGAGAGAGAGAGAGAGAGAGAGAGAGAGATCTGTGCGTGTGCGTGTGTGGTGCGTGTGCGTGTGTGTGTGTGTGTGTGTGTGTGTGTGTGTGTGTGTGTGTGTGTGTGTGTGTGTGTGTGTGTGTGTGTGTGTGTGTGTGTGTGTGTAAATCACTCTTTTAACAATAAACAAAATGCACGACTAAGTGTACGATGTGAGAACAGCTCAGAAAAAAATATTTCAAATTTCAAAAAGTTTAAAAATGGTTCAAATACCTTTTACTTGGGGAGAAAGCTATTATTTCCCACTCCTGTCGTCTGTCGTGTCGGTGTAAATATCCTTTGCTTGCCTGGCCGTGTAAATATCCTCTGCCTGCTTGGTCGTGCGAAAATCCTCTTCTTTCTTCGTGTCAATGGAAAAATTCAACCTGAGAGGTGGAGAGCACAGGTGTGAGGGTAGGGGAGGTTTGACTGGTGGCAGGGAGATGGGAGGGGGGGTAGAAGGAAGAGGTGAGGGGGTAGGGAAGAGGGGAGGGGGTAGGGAATAGGTGAGGGGGTAGGGAATAGGTGAGGGGGTAGGGAAGAGGCGAGGGGGTAGGGAAGAGGCGAGGGGGTAGGGAAGAGGCGAGGGGGTAGGGAAGAGGCGAGGGGGTAGGGAAGAGGTGAGGGGGTAGGGAAGAGGCGAGGGGGTAGGGAAGAGGCGAGGGGGTAGGGAACAGGGGAGGGGGGTTGAGGGAAGAGGTGGGAGGTTGAGGGAGGAGGTGAGGGGCAGGGAGGAGGTGAGGGGGTTAGAGGGAAGAGGTGAGGGGGTTAGAGGGAAGAGGTGAGGGGGTTAGAGGGAAGAGATGAGGGGGTAGAGAAGAGATGAGGGGGTAGGGAAGAGATGAGGGGGTAGGGAAGAGGTGGGGGTAGGGAAGACGTGGTGGGGTAGGGAAGAGGTGGGGAGTAGGGAAGAGATGAGGGGGTAGGGAAGAGATGAGGGGGTAGGGAAGAGGTGAGGGCGTAGGGAAGAGATGAGGGCGTAGGGAAGAGGTGAGGGGGAAGGCAAGAGGGGAGGGGGTAGAGGGAAAAGGTGAGGGGGTAGGGAAGAGGTGAGGGGGTAGGGAAGAGGTGAGGGGGTAGGGAAGAGGTGAGGGGGTAGGGAAGGGGGGAGGGGGGAGGGAAGGGGGGAGGGGGGAGGGAAAAGGTGAGGGGTAGGGAAGGGGGGGTAGAGGGAAAAGGTGAGGGGGTAGGGAAGAGGGAAGGGGGGTAGAGGGAAAAGGTGAGGGGGTAGGGAAGAGGGGAGGGGGTAGAGGGAAGAGGGGAGGGGAGTAGAGGGAAGAGGGGAGGGGGGTAGAGGGAAGAGTGGAGGTGGGTAGAGGGAAGAGGTGAGGGGGTAGGGAAGAAATGAGGGGGTAGGGAAGAGGGGAGGGGGTAGAAGGAAGAGGAGAGGGGGGTAGAGAGAAGAGATGAGGGGGTAGGGAAGAGGTGAGGGGGTAGGGAAGAGGTGAGGGGGTAGGGAAGAGGTGAGGGGGTAGGGAAGAGGGGAGGGGTAGAGGGAAGAGGTGAGGGGGGTAGAGGGAAGAGGTGAGGGGGGTAGAGGGAAGAGGTGAGGGGGTAGAGGGAAGAGGGGAGGGGGTAGGGAAGAGGGGAGGGGGTAGGGAAGAGGGGAGGGGGTAGGGAAGAGGGGAGGGGGTAGAGAGAAGAGGTGAGGGGGTAGGGAAGAGGTGAGGGGGTATAGGGAAGAGGTGAGGGGGTAGGGAAGGGGTGAGGGGGTAGGGAAGAGGTGAGAGGGTACAGGGAAGAGGGGACGGGGGTTGAGGGAAGGGGTGAGGGGGTAGTTAAAAGGTGAGAGGGTAGGGAAGAGGTGAGGGGGTTGAGGGAA
>NW_027643718.1:50000-60000 GCF_032717465.1 Coenobita brevimanus | reverse complement strand
CCAGTGTGTAACTCAAACTGTCTGCATGTTTGTAAGAGTGAAGGTATGGAAAAATTTAATGATGATGATGATGATGATGACTGAGGTGCCTGGCAGTAGATAGTAGCATTAGATAGATGATGATGATGATGATGATGATGATGACCGAGGTGTCTGGCAGTAGATAGTAGTAGTAGATAAATGATGATGATGATGATGATGATGATGATGATGACGATGATAATGATGACTGAGGTGTCTGGCAGTAGATAGTAGCAGTAGATAGATGATGATGATGATGATAATGATGACTGAGGTGTCTGGCAGTAGATAGTAGCAGTGGATAGATGATGATGATGATGATAATGATGACTGAGGTGTCTGGCAGTAGATAGTAGCAGTAGATAGATGATGATGATGATCATGATGATGATGATTTTTCTAGTTCTTTTTAATCCGGAAACTTTTATGTTATCAAGGAGGATTCTGTACTCTACTCCTTTCACCTTAACTTGGCCCAAATTTTCGGCCATTTGCAGCTTTTCACGAGTCGCAGTTGCGTCTTTGAAACAGCACTTTTTCGTGACAAGCATAATATTCTATTGTTACAACTCAGCATTCGAGATGAAGAGATTGCAATTTTAGGTCGAGTTAGAGTAAAATGAGTATAGTGAAGGGGGAGGGATGGAGTTGGGAGGTATACGAGAGAGAGGGTGTAAGATGGGGGAGGGTAGCGAAATGGCAGTGTGCAGGGCGACATGGAGGCGATATGTTTATGGCCATCCCATACAGGTTTAAGGCGTCTAGCTATATAGATAACTAGACAATTAGGGCTATAGATATAGGTGACGATACACGACTATTAAAATTACATCCATTTCCCTTATTTTCTACAATTTCTTTGGCCTACAACGCTTCCTGGCTGACCGTAAGATATCCCCGTGTCCTAATTTAGTCACCTTAATGGCAAAAACAGCAAAACCCAACACTTGCAGCAAGAGGAGAAGCCTACACACCATCACTACCCCCTAACCAGCAAAACGACGTCTATTGCCCTCATCTGTTGAATCTATTTGACCTATGACACTTCCTGGTTGGCAGCAAGATACCTCTGTGTCCTATCTGAATCATCTTAATGGCAAAAACAGCGAAATTTAACCCCAAAACAGTAAAATTTAACACTTACAGCAGGAGACGGAGCCGACGCAGCCTCACCTTCTTATCGTCCGAGTACCACTGACTGACCAATGGAATGCCATGCTTGTTCAGCCCAGAAACTTGTGTGAAACTTTACCCAACTACTTTTACATCCACTAGAGGGTACGGAGGCCCTCTCATCTTCAGGGTAACTCTAGTATTTTATTTTAGCTAATACAAGAGGCTAATATGCACCTGTGAGCTATTTATAAATGTCTGAGAGCGTTCATGCTGTAAATATTAACCCTCCGATGATCGTGACAACTCTAGTACTTTTTTTATTAGATTCCAGACGATTTTATTCAGCTGGGAATGGATCTTAGGAGGCTGAGTGCATAAGAGAAAACTGTCGTAGAGGAAGCATCAGGGACCGTAGCAAACAAAGTCAGAAATTATACTTAGATGTTTACCATACTCTATTCACTTTCACTTTGCCTAATATTGCCATCTCCTCACCGTAAATACTGAGCTATAAGGCTACATTAACACTAGAATATAGAACAATACTCTCTTTTCCCTAAATGGACCTAAAATTACCATCTATCCATCTTGAATGCTGAGTTGTAACAATAGATGAACACCAAAATATGATGCTAGTCACGAAGGAGTGCTATATGAAGGATGTAGAGCCATACCATTGTCATTTCCTGGCACTAGACTACGTGAAATAAGTAAAATTACTTACACAAGGAAGGACTCTGGCCCGTGTTAGAGGAAGAACGGTATAGTCACGAAAAGGTGATATGGAATGGATATAGAACTTCACTTTAACTTGGCCTAAAATTGCCATCTCTCCATCTTGAATGCTGAGCTGTAACAAGAGCCTGACGATACAATATGATGCTAGTTACGAAAAAGTGCTGTTGAAGATATGTAGAGCCGTGTTATCGTCTTCTTCTGCCTGTAATTATGCTATGAGAAATAAGCAGCAAAAATAAGATCTCAGCCATGTTAAGTCTGATAAGCTATACATACAGCTTAATGGAACGCTCTGGTAAAAATTACAGCTATAAACTCATTCTACATCTCCCTAGCACCTGTCCCTTGGCGATTTATTTTGCTTATTACACCTTTCTCTCCTACTGTGCTGTATAAATACTTCAAGCTTTGCCACACTCTGCATAAATAATGTTCAAAAGGATGTTAACCAGCCCTATCCAAAAATATATCGCTAATGAAGTCTTTGGTTGACTAGTGGGAGGTGCCTGTGTGTTACCATGGCAACCTCTCACACCACCAGTTACATACACACATTTTCTCACCAGCAAGTTCCATTAGAGAGTATTGTGTGTGTGTGTGTGTGTGTGTGTGTGTGTGTGTGTGTGTGTGTGTATAGTCATGCGTGTGCCTGCACATCTCACCGCAATGCTCCGCCAACACCCACGACACTTTTCTCCTTAATTTCTTACCATAGAGACCTCTTACATTCCTGGATCGTTTCAAAAACTTGGTTCGACGTCGTTCTTACATATTATGAAGGAAAAAAAGGTAACTGTTGATATAAATGTACGTACAATAACATTATATATAAACTGCGGGAGATATATTCTTTTCATATTCACTTGGCCCAGATTTTCGTTCTTTTGCAGCTGATTTCACGTAGTTCAGTGGCAGAAAGTACAATGCTATGGCTCTACAACCTTGCCTCAGCACATCTTCGTGACCAGCATCATCCTCCAGTGTTCATCTATTGCTACAACTCAGCATTCAGGACGGAAATAGGGGAGTTTTAGGCCAAGTTAGAGTAAAAAGAGTATAGTGGACAATATTCATAGTCTTGCCTTGGTTAGAGTGTGTTACACACACACACACACACACACACACACACACACACACACACACACACACACACACACACACACACTCCTTTCCCCACCATCAAGTCCTACCTTAGAATACGTGTGTGTGTGTGTGTGTGTGTGTGTGTGTGTGTGTGTGTGTGTGTGTGTGTGTGTTCGTGTGTACAATCTTATCAGTGTGACGTGTGCGTGTGTGTAGTCATATGAGTATATTTCACGTACCTGTGTAGGTGTGTAAGTATAAACAGTCTTATCAGTATGACGTGTGTGCGTGTGTGTATGTGACGTACATGTGTAGGTGTGTATGTGCGTGTGTTTGACGTATATGTGTTGGTGTCTGTGCGTGTGTATGTACTGTACGTGTATGCTTCGTGATGTGTGTGTGTGTGTATGTATGTATATATGTATGTAGTGTGTGCACATTTGTGATATATGTATGTAGATGTGTGTGTGTGTGTGTGTGTGTGTGTGTGAAGTGTGCGTGTATATATGAAGTATTTGCGTGTGTGTATGTAGTGTGTGCGTTGTATGAAGTGTGTGCGTGTGTATGAAGTGTGTGCGTGTGTATGAAGTGTGTATGTGTGTGTGTGTGTATGCAGTGTGTGCGGGTGTATGTATGTATGTACGTATGTAGGTGTATACACGTTATCTTATAGCTCTACATTTTCATACAATTAGGCACTTGAGAGAGACAAAGAGAGAGAGAGAGAGAGAGAGAGAGAGAGAGAGAGAGGAAGGCCGTTTACTGTGTGTGTGTTCTTACCTAATTGTTCTTACCTAATTGTATCTTTACAGGAATGAGTCAAGCTCGTATTGTCCTGTGTCTTAGACCATATTTATCGTACATATCCTTAAATTTGTGAATTGTTTTGGCACACACTATTTCATTCGGTAGTGCATTCCATTGATCAACTGCTCTGTTTGGGAAACTGAATTTCCTTACGTCTTTATCACCTCTCTTCTTATGCAGTTTTTTGCAGTGTCCTCTTGCTGATGCTTCTCAATATGTTAAGTAATCATTTATGTCTATTTTCTCCTTTCCTGATATGCACTTATATAGCATTATCATGTCACCTCTTTTCCTTCTCTCCTGTAGTGTTGGTAGATTCAGTTTATTTAGTCTTTCTTCATAGCTTAGGTCCCTTAAGCTTGGTATCCATCTTGTAGCGGCCCTTTGAACTTTTTCAATCTTGTCTATATGCTTTTTGAGATGAGGACTCCAGACTACTGATGCATATTCCAGGGTTGGTCTAATGAATGATGTTATTATCCTTTTTAGCATGTCTTCATTTATGTATGTGAATGCTATTCTCATATTTGCAAGCAGTGAATACATGTTCCGTACCTTCTCGCTGATGTGGTCAGCCGGAGATAGTCTGTTATTGATAATCACACCTAGGTCTTTCTCTCTTTCTGATGTGTATAGGGTTTTATTTCCTAACTTATAATCCCAATCAGGTCTTTTTCCACTTTTACCAAACTTGATTACATGACACTTGTCCACATTGAATTCCATTTGCCATGTACTACTCCATTCATGAAGTTTATTTAATTCTTCTTGTAGCTCCCTACAAGAGTCTGTGCTAGTAATTCTCCTTTGTATTTTTGCATCATCTGCAAACATATTCAGATAGCTCTCATTTCCAGTGTTACTGTTTATATCATTTATGTACACTAAAAACATGATTGGTGCCAGCACCGAACCCTGTGGTACTCCACTAGTCACTTCTTTCCATGATGAGTAGTTTCCTCTTAGTACTGTCCTCATTTCTCTTTTTATGAGAAAGTCTTGCATCCAACAAAACAGTTTGCCTCGAATTCCTCCTTGATGGTACAGCTTCCATAAAAGTCTTTGGTGTGGTACTGTGTCAAAAGCTTTCTTGAAATCTAAATCGATACTGTCCACCCATCCTTCCCTTTCCTGTATTGTGTTTGTTACTCTGTCATAGTAGCTCAACAGATTAGTAACACATGATTTTCCTTTTCTGAAACCAAACTGTCTTTCTGTTATCATACTGTGTTTTTCTAGATGATTTACCCAAGCTTTTCTTATAAGTTTTTCTAATACCTTGCTTACAACACTAGTCAGTGATACTGGTCGGTAGTTGAGAGGATTTTGTCTATTTCCTTTCTTGAATAAGGGGACTATATTTGCTTTTTTCCAAATATCAGGTAGTTTCCCTTGACTCAAAGATTTCTTGAAAATTAAAAATAATGGTTTACTTAACTCATTTGCACATTCTCGTAACACCCAACATGAAATTTCATCAGGACCACTTGCTTTTCCTCTGTCTAACCCACTTAACTCCTCTTGTATTACTTTTTCTGCTATTTGTATATCTGGTAGTATGTGTGGACATGCGTGTTCCACATAGTCTCTCTCAAAATTTTTTTCTTCTGTAAAAACTAATTGGAAATTCTTATTTAGTGCTTCACAAATATCTTTCTCTTGTGTATAAGTGATTCCCTCGTCCGTGATGGATTGTATTATATCTTTTACTTTGGTTTTGCTTCTGATATAGCTGTAAAACAGCTTTGGTTGATCACTACTTTTATTTATTATATCCTCCTCAAACTGTTTTTGGGCTTCCCTCCTTATTCTTGTATAGTCGTTTCTTGCCTGTTTGTAATTATTATATGCCCTTTCACTATTGTGTCTTCTGTATCTATTCCACAACAAATCTCTTCTTTCTTTAGATTTTTTACATTCTGTATTGAACCATTTCTGTATTTTCTTATCTGCTTCTTTGTGAGGTGGGATGTAATTCTGGACTCCTATTTCATAAAATTCACAAAATTTTTTATATACAGCATTTAAATCTTGTCCTCTAAGCTCATTTTCCCAATCAACTTGTAAGAAATACTTCTTTAGGTCTTGATAATTTCCCTTTTTATAGTTTAGTCTCTTTTTGTAACTGTCAGTGCTGTTTACTATGTCATATGCTATCCTGAAGTTATAATTTAGTACTGCATGATCGCTTTTGCCGAGTGGAGGGTGATATATTAAACTGTCAATGTCATTTTCTTGCCTAGTAAATATTAGATCTAGCACTGAAGGTACATCAAGTCCTCTTTTTCTAGTGGTTTCCCTCACATGTTGCGTTAAGAAAAACTCTTGTACGAGATCCAGGAGCTTTTGGTCCCGGCAGCTTTCTTGGCTATTTATATCTAGAGTATTCCAATTTATATTTGTATTGAAATCCCCAGTTAGTATAATTCTTTCCGATTTCTCTTCCATTTTATGTAGCAAGGATCTTATACTATGAATTGTACTCTCTGCTAGGTCCTCATATTCGTCTCTTTCCCATGTGTTTGATTTGGGTGGCATATACAAATTGGCTACAATTACTTTACCTTCAGATGTGTCGATCTCTACTGCAATCAGTTCTACTTGTGATGGTATATCTAGGTTTATTTCCTTGACTTTTAGATTTTTCTTAGTTAATATTATAATTCCTCCTCCTTTTTTAAATTTCTGTCTCTTCTCCATATATTGTATTCCTCTAAGTTTAGTATGTCATTGGATATCCTTGGTGTTAATTTTGTCTCAGTTAGGCATATTATTTGTGGTTCATTTTCTCTGACATAATCATTCATCTCTAGTAATTTAGATACCATTCCATCCACATTTGAGTACACCAACTTTATCATTTTGTTTATATACTTGTCATGACATGGTTCTACTAACTTCCTCCTTTTTCTTCCATCCTGTTTGTGTACCACTTTCGTACCTGCAATCCTATTACTTTGTAAAAAAATTTCTTCTTGTCCTCTTCTGATCTTCCCTCATTTTTTGTTTTTGCTTCTTCCCTTTTCTCTTTCAGTAATTCCAGTTCCTCTTGTGTTAGACATCTTTTTATCCATACATTTTTGAACTCCTCTTTTTCCATAAGATTCTTTGCATTTTTTAGTACCTCTTCCACAGTGTTTACACTCTGGAAAGTCACCTTTAGAGGTCTTGTCTTGCTTTTCTCGTATTTCCCTAACCTTTTGTGTTCCTCTATGTCTTTACTACAGATTTCCTCTGATACTTCTTTCAGTAAGTTCATTACATTTGCCATCTCCTTTTTGTCTCTAGTGATTTTGTTTTTAATTTCTTCCTCTTCTATACCAGTGATTACTATTGATTTATTTATTTCTACTGAATCTCTGACTAACTTTGGATTGTTTTGGATTATTCTTTTCACTTCCTTTTTAATGCTTTTTTCCTCCACCCTTGTTTCCAAGTCTTTCTTTACTTTCACCATTTCAGCATACGTGATTTCTACATCATTTTTGTAGCTTTGCACAGCTTCATTCACCTGTGTTATCTTCTCCTCAATATCACTGCTCTGGTCCATAAGACTGCTTGCTTGTCTAATTGTCTCTGTGTCATTTTTTAACTCTTCCATAACACTCTCGTGATTAAATACTGTACTTCCCATTTCACTCACTTTCTTCCTAAGGGTATTCAATTCCACTGTTAGTTCACTGATGGTTGTGTCTTTCTTATTGGCCTCCTTTCCCAGTTTATCTATCTCTTCCTTTTGCAAGTGCATTTGCTTCTTTATTTCATCAATTTCATTTTTGAAAGCCATTTCTAGATTGTGTACACGTTCAACCAGTCTATTGTGAGTCTCCACTTCAACTAGTTCTTGGTAGAAATCGTCATTTTGCTTTTTACTTTTATCCCTTTTCTTTTCCAAATTTGTTTTACTGAAGTATGTATCCATTTTGTAATACTAAATGAACAGAGTATGTACTTACAGTGTGCACGCTTTCCCGGTCTTTCTGTAGTATAAACAAACCCAGCTGACTCAACGCATCGTGGTTCTTTGTTGTTTCAACCAGTCTTATTTAAACTTATTATTTCTTTTCCTTTTAATAATGAAAAATCATTTAGTCTAACCTGGTACAGAGCTTGACTCATTCAAAGATACTTATTTAGGTAATGCCTCTGGCCGTGTTGAGCTGGTATGGAGCGCCGGTACAGACGTCCACATCCGACGATGCCGTGTGTGTGTGTGTGTGTGTGTGTGTGTGTGTGTGTGTGTGTGTGTGTGTGTGTCTGTGTGTGAGTGTCTGTGTGTGTACGTTTTTGAATTGTCTTCCATCCAGGGAGAGAGAGAGAGAGAGAGAGAGAGAGAGAGAGAGAGAGAGAGAGAGAGAGAGAGAGAGAGAGAGACAGACAGACAGACAGACAGACAGACAGACAAAGAGAGAGAGAGAGAGAGAGAGAGAGAGAGAGAGAGAGAGAGAGAGAGAGGCAGACAGACAGACAGACAGAGACAGAGAGAGGAAGGCCTTTGACTGTGTGTGTGTGTGTGTGTGTGTGTGTGTGTGTGTGTGTGTGTGTGTGTGTGCATCAGTACTGAGGCTGGGCAGTTACAGCTAACTGAAGAACGTGGGCAAGTAGGTAGGCAAGAATAAACGTAAGTAGGTAGGTAAGTAGGTAGATAGGGAGGTAGGCAAAGTAGGTAGGTATTTAGATAGGTAGGTAGGTAGAATGGTAGGTAGGTAGACAGAGAAATAGGTAGGTAGGTAAGTAGGTTGGTAGGTAGGTAAGTAGGTAGATAAGGAGGTAGGCAAAGTAGGTAGGTATTTAGATTGGTAGGTAGGTAGGTAGATAGGTTGGTTGGTAGATAGGTAGACATAGAAATAGGTGGGTAGGTAAGTAGGTTGGTTTGTAGGTAGGCAGGTCGGTAGGTAGGCAAGAGTAAAGTAGGTAGATAGGTCAGTAGGTAGGTAAGTAGGTAGGAAGGTAGGTAAGTAGATAAATAGGTATGTAGGCTGGTAGGTAAGTAGATACGAAGGTAGGTAGGTAAGTAGATATGTACAGTAGGTAGGACGGTAGGTAGGCCATTAGTATGTATATATGGAGATACCTAATAGACAACAGACAGACAGACAGACAAACAGACAGGATGGATGAAGGGAAGAACGGAAGGAAGGAAGGAAGGAAGGAAGAAATGAATGAAGGAAGGAAGGAAGAAGCAGGAAGTAAGAAGAGAAAATGACTAAGGGAGAGGAGGGGGGGGGTGGAGGGAGTGGCTGGGGACGAGAGTCAAGGAGACGGGCTGGGGACGCGCCAGACGAGAGAATATCGGCCGTATTCTTAAACATTTCCTTCCCTTGTAGAGGCATGGGAAGGAAATCTTTAGCTGAATTGGTATTCTTAAAAAAAATCCTTCCCTTCCTGAGCCGCTCGAAGGGAAAGATTTTTCCTCTGGGCGGCAGAAATTATTGGAACTTGAAGGAATTCCTTGACCCTTCTCTTCAAAAATTCCTTCATAAATCTTGTGCTTTCTGTTGTGGTTCATTGCCTTATATATATCTTAAATGTTGACAGAAGTTACTGTATAATTTTACTGATGCAGTTTACAACACTATACTAATGTTTAAGCGCTTTTTGTGTCTCTTTAAAAGTGTTACCCATGTCGGCTGAGACAATAAGCCAGACATAAACAGAGCAGACGACGTACTACCTCCGATATTCATCCAGTCTTTTATGATCTGACACTGACAAATCTCATACATTATGGTCAGGGTCACACGAGGATTCATTTCAAGAAAAATTTTGGTTGTTAATTTGCCCGAAAAAGGAAAATCTGCCGTCAAGGTCACACGTGTGGTTCGGCTCATGTCGTCCAGCTGGAAAAAAACAAGTTAGCGCCGCCATGCGAGTACACGAGACGAACGTTAACAAGTGATTCTTACACTTACTAATAACAACATTAAGCGTAATAATATTCCTCGAATATAATTTATCAAAATATTGTCTTGAGGAGTGAACACGCTGCGGTGTTGGCCAGAATGGCATTTATGGCTGAATACAAACCAACAGTATACTGTAGATGTGGTGGCCACCTCCCACGTCTCAAATGTGTTGTGCTTTCATTATCCAGCACGAGATATGCGTGTTTTGATGTATTAGTTTATAAATTTAACGCTCCATCATACCAAATATCAGCAGGATGGGTCATTTTAGTTTAGGGCTACCAACCTGAACATTTTTCCTTCCCTTCTAAGGAAATCTTTACGCATAC